>NC_090416.1:12514322-12686046 GCF_036365525.1 Heterodontus francisci
CAAATTGGACTTCATTTTCTAGCATAGTCCATCCTAAACGGTTTAGAAAGGCACTTTCCCCCATGTTCCAATAATCCCTGCTCCATCCTCCACTCAAAGAGGCAGCAAGGGAAAAGTCATCTGTCAGTAGTTGTTTGTCAAACTCCATGAACAGAGGTAGAGTTGGAGGAAGCAATTTGTTCAAAAGGCTGCTTTACTCTGTATCTAACCCCCGTACTGTACCTGTCCTGGGAGTGTTTGTTGGGGACAGTGTAGAGGGAGCTTTACTCTGTATCTAACCCCCGTGCTGTACCTGCCCTGGGAGTGTTTGATGGGGGACAGTGTAGAGGGAGCTTTACTCTGTATCTAACCCCCATGCTGTACCTGTCCTGGGAGTGTTTGATGGGGGACAGTGTAGAGGGAGCTTTACTCTGTATCTAACCCCCGTACTGTACCTGTCCTGGGAGTGTTTGATGGGGGACAGTGTAGAGGGAGCTTTACTCTGTATCTAACCCCCGTACTGTACCTGTCCTGGGAGTGTTTGATGGGGGACAGTGTAGAGGGAGCTTTACTCTGTATCTAACCCCCGTGCTGTACCTGTCCTGGGAGTGTTTGTTGGGGACAGTGTAGAGGGAGCTTTACTCTGTATCTAACCCCCGTACTGTACCTGTCCTGGGAGTGTTTGATGGGGGACAGTGTAGAGGGAGCTTTACTCTGTATCTAACCCCCGTGCTGTACCTGTCCTGGGAGTGTTTGTTGGGGACAGTGTAGAGGGAGCTTTACTCTGTATCTGTCAGGGAACCAAGGCGGGAGTAAAGATACAGCTCAGCCGTGATCTCGGCGGCAGATTGCCTGGGATGTGCCTGCCCCGCTCCTTCGGCGGAGGGTACGGGGCTAGTGCCACCCTCGAACTGGCTGAGTCGCTCGGTGAGCTCAGCAACGGGAGATGCCGACACTGTTAGCTTTCTCGGCCCGTCTGTAATTGAGTGATATAAATGATCACAGTCGTCTTCAGTGGGAATTATTCATCACCGTTCTCTCATCAGAAGTTCAGCAGCGGAGCTCCAGTGAGTTCTTCAGGTCCTTTGCCTCCTCCCATACTCATTGCTGTCGTGCCCAGGTGGTGCCAGCTGTAACTCTACACCTCTAATACAGAAGGTCATGGGTTGAAATCCCCACTCCAGAGACTTGAGCCCAGAATCTAGGCTGACACTCCCAGTGCCAGTACTGAGGGAGTGCGACACTGTCAGAGGTGCCATCTTTTGGGCGAGACATTAAACCAAGGCCCATGTCTGCCCCTCTCAGGTGGATCCCATGGCCACTATTGGAAGAAGGGGAGGGGGAGAGTCCTCCATGGGCTCGATATTTATCCCTCAACCAACATCACGAACGCAGATGATCTGCTGGTTAACATTTTGCGGTTTGTGGGATCTTGCTGTGCACAAATTGGCTGCTGCATTTCCTACACTACAACAGTGATTACACTTCAAACAAGCACTTCATTGGCTGTAAAGTGCTTTGGGACTTCCTGATGTGGTGCAAAGCATGATAGAGATGAAAATCTTTCCTTTAACACCTGACTTAGCATGAACTTTTCCCTACAATATACACAGGAGCTGCTATTCTCTATAATATACACAGGGGCTGCTATTCTCTACAATATACACAGGAGCTGCTATTCTCTATAATATACACAGGGGCTGCTATTCTCTACAATATACACAGGAGCTGCTATTCTCTATAATATACACAGGGGCTGCTATTCTCTAGAATATACACAGGAGCTGCTATTCTCTATAATATACACAGGGGCTGCTATTCTCTACAATATACACAGGAGCTGCTATTCTCTATAATACACACAGGAGCTGCTATTCTCTATAATACACACAGGAGCTGCTATTCACTATAATATACACAGGAGCTGCTATTCTCTACAATATACACAGGAGCTGCTATTCTCTATAATACACACAGGAGCTGCTATTCTCTATAATACACACAGGAGCTGCTATTCTCTATAATATACACAGGAGCTGCTATTCTCTATAATATACACAGGGGCTGCTATTCTCTACAATATACACAGGAGCTGCTATTCTCTATAATATACACAGGGGCTGCTATTCTCTAGAATATACACAGGAGCTGCTATTCTCTATAATATACACAGGGGCTGCTATTCTCTACAATATACACAGGAGCTGCTATTCTCTATAATACACACAGGAGCTGCTATTCTCTATAATATACACAGGGGCTGCTATTCTCTACAATATACACAGGAGCTGCTATTCTCTATAATATACACAAGAGCTGCTATTCACTATAATATATACAGGAGCTGCTATTCTCCAGAATATACACAGGAGCTGCGATTCTCTATAATACACACAGGAGCTGCTATTCTCTATAATACATACAGGAGCTGCTATTCTCCAGAATATACACAGGAGCTGCTATTCTCCAGAATATACACAGGAGCTGATATTCTCTATAATATACACCGGGGCTGCTATTCTCTATAATACACACAGGGGCTGCTATTCTCCAGAATATACACAAGGGCTGCTATTCTCTATAATATTCACCGGGGCTGCTATTCTCTAGAATATACACAGGGGCTGCTATTCTCTATAATATACACCGGGGCTGCTATTCTCTATAATACACACAGGGGCTGCTATTCCCTATAATACACACAGGAGCTGCTATTCTCTAGAATATACACAGGAGCTGCTATTCTCTATAATATACACAGGAGCTGCTATTCTCCAGAATATACACAGGAGCTGCTATTCTCCAGAATATACACAGGAGCTGCTATTCTCTAGAATATACACAGGAGCTGCTATTCTCCAGAATATACACAGGAGCTGCTATTCTCTAGAATATACACAGGAGCTGCTATTCTCCAGAATATACACAGGAGCTGCTATTCTCTAGAATATACACAGGGGCTGCTATTCTCTAGAATATACACAGGAGCTGCTATTCTCTAGAATATACACAGGAGCTGCTATTCTCCAGAATATACACAGGAGCTGCTATTCTCCAGAATATACACAGGAGCTGCTATTCTCCAGAATATACACAGGAGCTGCTATTCTCCAGAATATACACAGGAGCTGCTATTCTCCAGAATATACACAGGAGCTGCTATTCTCCAGAATATACACAGGAGCTGCTATTCTCTATAATATACACAGGAGCTGCTATTCTCTAGAATATACACAGGGGCTGCTATTCTCTAGAATATACACAGGAGCTGCTATTCTCTAGAATATACACAGGGGATGCTATTCTCTATAATATACACAGGAGCTGCTATTCTCCAGAATATACACAGGAGCTGCTATTCTCTATAATATACACAGGAGCTGCTATTCTCTAGAATATACACAGGGGCTGCTATTCTCTAGAATATACACAGGAGCTGCTATTCTCTAGAATATACACAGGAGCTGCTATTCTGTAGAATATACACAGGGGCTGCTATTCTCTATAATATACACAGGAGCTGCTATTCTCCAGAATATACACAGGAGCTGCTATTCTCCAGAATATACACAGGAGCTGCTATTCTCTATAATATACACAGGAGCTGCTATTCTCCAGAATATACACAGGAGCTGCTATTCTCCAGAATATACACAGGAGCTGCTATTCTCTATAATATACACAAAAGCTGCTATTCTCTATAATATACACAGGAGCTGCTATTCTCCAGAATATACACAGGAGCTGCTATTCTCTATAATACACACAGGAGCTGCTATTCTCTATAATACACACAGGAGCTGATATTCTCTATAATATACACAGGAGCTGCTATTCACTATAATATACACAGGAGCTGCTATTCACTATAATACACACAGGAGCTGCTATTCTCTATAATATACACAGGAGCTGCTATTCTCTATAATATACACAGGAGCTACTATTCTCTATAATATACACAGGGGCTGCTATTCACTATAATATACACAGGAGCTGCTATTCACTATAATATACACAGGTGCTGCTATTCTCTATAATATACACAGGGGCTGCTATTCTCTATAATATACACAGGGGCTGCTATTCTCTATAATATACACAGGAGCTGCTATTCTCTATAATACACACAGGAGCTGCTATTCACTATAATATACACAGGAGCTGCTATTCACTATAATATACACAGGAGCTGCTATTCTCTATAATATACACAGGTGCTGCTATTCTCTATAATATACACAGGAGCTGCTATTCTCTATAATATACACAGGAGCTGCTATTCACTATAATATACACAGGAGCTGCTATTCACTATAATATACACAGGTGCTGCTATTCTCTATAATATACACAGGGGCTGCTATTCTCTATAATATACACAGGAGCTGCTATTCTCTATAATATACACAGGAGCTGCTATTCACGATAATATACACAGGAGCTGCTATTCACTACAATATACACAGGAGCTGCTATTCACTACAATATACACAGGTGCTGCTATTCTCTATAATATACACAGGGGCTGCTATTCTCTATAATATACACAGGGGCTGCTATTCTCGAAAATATACACAGGAGCTGCTATTCACTATAATATACACAGGAGCTGCTATTCACTACAATATACACAGGAGCTGCTATTCACTACAATATACACAGGTGCTGCTATTCTCTATAATATACACAGGGGCTGCTATTCTCTATAATATACACAGGGGCTGCTATTCTCTATAATATACACAGGAGCTGCTATTCACTATAATATACACAGGAGCTGCTATTCACTACAATATACACAGGAGCTGCTATTCACTACAATATACACAGGTGCTGCTATTCTCTATAATATACACAGGGGCTGCTATTCTCTATAATATACACAGGAGCTGCTATTCTCTATAATATACACAGGAGCTGCTATTCACTATAATATACACAGGAGCTGCTATTCACTACAATATACACAGGAGCTGCTATTCACTACAATATACACAGGTGCTGCTATTCTCTATAATATACACAGGGGCTGCTATTCTCTATAATATACACAGGGGCTGCTATTCTCGAAAATACACACAGGAGCTGCTATTCACTATAATATACACAGGAGCTGCTATTCTCCAGAATATACACAGGAGCTGCTATTCTCTAGAATATACACAGGGGCTGCTATTCTCTAGAATATACACAGGAGCTGCTATTCTCTAGAATATACACAGGGGCTGCTATTCTCCAGAATATACACAGGAGCTGCTATTCTGCAGAATATACACAGGAGCTGCTATTCTCTATAATACACACAGGGGCTGCTATTCTCTAGAATATACACAGGGGCTGCTATTCTCTAGAATATACACATGGGCTGCTATTCTCTAGAATATACACAGGAGCTGCTATTCTCTATAATATACACAGGAGCTGCTATTCTCTATAATATACACAGGAGCTGCTATTCTCTATAATATACACAGGAGCTGCTATTCTCTATAATATACACAGGGGCTGCTATTCTCTATAATATACACAGGAGCTGCTATTCTCTATAATATACACAGGAACTGCTATTCTCTATAATATACACAGGGGCTGCTATTCTCTATAATATACACAGGAGCTGCTATTCTCTATAATATACACAGGAGCTGCTATTCTCTATAATATACACAGGAGCTGCTATTCTCTATAATATACACAGGAGCTGCTATTCTCCAGAATATACACAGGAGCTGCTATTCTCTATAATACACACAGGAGCTAGTATTCTCTAATATACACAGGGGCTGCTATTCTCTATAATATACACAGGAGCTGCTATTCTCTATAATATACACAGGAGCTGCTATTCTCTATAATATACACAGGGGCTGCTAGTCTCTATAATATACACAGGAGCTGCTATTCTCGATAATATACACAGGAGCTGCTATTCTCTATAATATACACAGGAGCTGCTATTCCCCAGAATATACACAGGAGCTGCTATTCTCTATAATACACACAGGAGCTGCTATTCTCTATAATACACACAGGAGCTGCTATTCTCTATAATACACACAGGAGCTGATATTCTCCAGAATATACACAGGAGCTGCTATTCTCTATAATACACACAGGAGCTGCTATTCTCAAAAATATACACAGGAGCTGCTATTCTCTAGAATATACACAGGAGCTGCTATTCTCTATAATATACACAGGAGCTGCCATTCTCTATAATATACACAGGAGCTGCTATTCTCTATAATATACACAGGTGCTGCTATTCTCTATAATACACACAGGAGCTGATATTCTATATAATATACACAGGAGCTGCTATTCACTATAATATACACAGGAGCTGCTATTCTCCAGAATATACACAGGAGCTGCTATTCTCTATAATACACACAGGAGCTGCTATTCTCTATAATATACACAGGAGCTGCTATTCTCTATAATATACACAGGAGCTGCTATTCTCTATAATACACACAGGAGCTGATATTCTCTATAATATACACAGGAGCTGCTATTCTCTATAATATACACAGGAGCTGCTATTCACTATAATACACACAGGAGCTGCTATTCTCCAGAATATACACAGGAGCTGCTATTCTCTATAATACACACAGGAGCTGCTATTCTCTATAATATACACAGGAGCTGCTATTCTCTATAATATACACAGGAGCTGCTATTCACTATAATACACACAGGAGCTGCTATTCTCTATAATATACACAGGAGCTGCTATTCTCTATAATATACACAGGAGCTGCTATTCACTATAATATACACAGGAGCTGCTATTCTCTATAATATACACAGGAGCTACTATTCTCTATAATATACACAGGAGCTGCTATTCTCTATAATATACACAGGAGCTGCTATTCACTATAATATACACAGGAGCTGCTATTCTCTATAATATACACAGGGGCTGCTATTCACTATAATATACACAGGAGCTGCTATTCTCTATAATATACACAGGGGCTGCTATTCACTATAATATACACAGGGGCTGCTATTCTCTATAATATACACAGGGGCTGCTATTCTCAAAAATACACACAGGAGCTGCTATTCACTATAATATACACAGGTGCTGCTATTCTCTATAATATACACAGGGGCTGCTATTCACTATAATATACACAGGTGCTGCTATTCTCTATAATATACACAGGTGCTGCTATTCTCTATAATACACACAGGAGCTGATATTCTCTATAATATACACAGGAGCTGCTATTCACTATAATATACACAGGAGCTGCTATTCTCCAGAATATACACAGGAGCTGCTATTCTCTATAATACACACAGGAGCTGCTATTCTCTATAATATACACAGGAGCTGCTATTCTCTATAATATACACAGGAGCTGCTATTCTCTATAATACACACAGGAGCTGATATTCTCTATAATATACACAGGGGCTGCTATTCTCTACAATACACACAGGAGCTGATATTCTCTATAATATACACAGGAGCTGCTATTCACTATAATATACACAGGAGCTGCTATTCTCCAGAATATACACAGGAGCTGCTATTCTCTATAATACACACAGGAGCTGCTATTCTCTATAATATACACAGGAGCTGCTATTCTCTATAATACACACAGGAGCTGCTATTCTCTATAATACACACAGGAGCTGCTATTCTCTATAATATACACAGGAGCTGCTATTCTCTATAATACACACAGGAGCTGCTATTCTCTATAATACACACAGGAGCTGCTATTCTCTATAATATACACAGGAGGTGCTATTCTCTATAATAT
This sequence comes from Heterodontus francisci, assembly GCF_036365525.1. Taxonomy (NCBI): domain Eukaryota; kingdom Metazoa; phylum Chordata; class Chondrichthyes; order Heterodontiformes; family Heterodontidae; genus Heterodontus; species Heterodontus francisci. The sequence goes on from NC_090416.1 coordinate 12,522,095, forward strand.
ACACAGGAGCTGCTATTCTCTATAATATACACAGGAGCTGCTATTCTCTATAATATACACAGGAGCTGCTATTCTCTATAATATACACAGGAGCTGCTATTCACTATAATATACACAGGAGCTGCTATTCTCTATAATATACACAGGAGCTACTATTCTCTATAATATACACAGGGGCTGCTATTCACTATAATATACACAGGAGCTGCTATTCTCTATAATATACACAGGGGCTGCTATTCACTATAATATACACAGGGGCTGCTATTCTCTATAATATACACAGGGGCTGCTATTCTCGAAAATACACACAGGAGCTGCTATTCACTATAATATACACAGGGGCTGCTATTCACTATAATATACACAGGGGCTGCTATTCTCTATAATATACACAGGTGCTGCTATTCTCTATAATATACACAGGGGCTGCTATTCACTATAATATACACAGGTGCTGCTATTCTCTATAATATACACAGGGGCTGCTATTCTCCATAATACACACAGGAGCTGCTATTCTCTATAATATACACAGGGGCTGCTATTCACCATAATATACACAGGAGCTGCTATTCTCTATAATACACACAGGAGCTGCTATTCTCTATAAAATACACAGGAGCTGCTATTCACCATAATATACACAGGAGCTGCTATTCTCTATAATATACACAGGGGCTGCTATTCTCTATAATACACACAGGAGCTGCTATTCTCTATAATATCCACAGGAGCTGCTGTTCTCTATAATACACACAGGAGCAGCTATTCTCTATAATATACACAGGGGCTGCAATTCTCTATAATACACACAGGGGCTGCTATTCTCTATAATATACACAGGAGCTGCTATTCTCTATAATACACACAGGGGCTGCTATTCTCTATAATATACACAGGGGCTGCTATTCTCGAAAATACACACAGGAGCTGCTATTCACTATAATATACACAGGAGCTGCTATTCTCCAGAATATACACAGGAGCTGCTATTCTCTAGAATATACACAGGGGCTGCTATTCTCTAGAATATACACAGGAGCTGCTATTCTCTAGAATATACACAGGGGCTGCTATTCTCCAGAATATACACAGGAGCTGCTATTCTGCAGAATATACACAGGAGCTGCTATTCTCTATAATACACACAGGGGCTGCTATTCTCTAGAATATACACAGGGGCTGCTATTCTCTAGAATATACACATGGGCTGCTATTCTCTAGAATATACACAGGAGCTGCTATTCTCTATAATATACACAGGAGCTGCTATTCTCTATAATATACACAGGAGCTGCTATTCTCTATAATATACACATGGGCTGCTATTCTCTAGAATATACACAGGAGCTGCTATTCTCTATAATATACACAGGAGCTGCTATTCTCTATAATATACACAGGGGCTGCTATTCTCTATAATATACACAGGAGCTGCTATTCTCTATAATACACACAGGGGCTGCTATTCTCTAGAATATACACATGGGCTGCTATTCTCTAGAATATACACAGGAGCTGCTATTCTCTATAATATACACAGGAGCTGCTATTCTCTATAATATACACAGGGGCTGCTATTCTCTATAATATACACAGGAGCTGCTATTCTCTATAATACACACAGGGGCTGCTATTCTCTATAATATACACAGGGGCTGCTATTCTCGAAAATACACACAGGAGCTGCTATTCACTATAATATACACAGGAGCTGCTATTCTCCAGAATATACACAGGAGCTGCTATTCTCTAGAATATACACAGGGGCTGCTATTCTCTAGAATATACACAGGAGCTGCTATTCTCTAGAATATACACAGGGGCTGCTATTCTCCAGAATATACACAGGAGCTGCTATTCTGCAGAATATACACAGGAGCTGCTATTCTCTATAATACACACAGGGGCTGCTATTCTCTAGAATATACACAGGGGCTGCTATTCTCTAGAATATACACATGGGCTGCTATTCTCTAGAATATACACAGGAGCTGCTATTCTCTATAATATACACAGGAGCTGCTATTCTCTATAATATACACAGGAGCTGCTATTCTCTATAATATACACAGGAGCTGCTATTCTCTATAATATACACAGGGGCTGCTATTCTCTATAATATACACAGGAGCTGCTATTCTCTATAATATACACAGGAACTGCTATTCTCTATAATATACACAGGGGCTGCTATTCTCTATAATATACACAGGAGCTGCTATTCTCTATAATATACACAGGAGCTGCTATTCTCTATAATATACACAGGAGCTGCTATTCTCTATAATATACACAGGAGCTGCTATTCTCCAGAATATACACAGGAGCTGCTATTCTCTATAATACACACAGGAGCTAGTATTCTCTAATATACACAGGGGCTGCTATTCTCTATAATATACACAGGAGCTGCTATTCTCTATAATATACACAGGAGCTGCTATTCTCTATAATATACACAGGGGCTGCTAGTCTCTATAATATACACAGGAGCTGCTATTCTCGATAATATACACAGGAGCTGCTATTCTCTATAATATACACAGGAGCTGCTATTCCCCAGAATATACACAGGAGCTGCTATTCTCTATAATACACACAGGAGCTGCTATTCTCTATAATACACACAGGAGCTGCTATTCTCTATAATACACACAGGAGCTGATATTCTCCAGAATATACACAGGAGCTGCTATTCTCTATAATACACACAGGAGCTGCTATTCTCAAAAATATACACAGGAGCTGCTATTCTCTAGAATATACACAGGAGCTGCTATTCTCTATAATATACACAGGAGCTGCCATTCTCTATAATATACACAGGAGCTGCTATTCTCTATAATATACACAGGTGCTGCTATTCTCTATAATACACACAGGAGCTGATATTCTATATAATATACACAGGAGCTGCTATTCACTATAATATACACAGGAGCTGCTATTCTCCAGAATATACACAGGAGCTGCTATTCTCTATAATACACACAGGAGCTGCTATTCTCTATAATATACACAGGAGCTGCTATTCTCTATAATATACACAGGAGCTGCTATTCTCTATAATACACACAGGAGCTGATATTCTCTATAATATACACAGGAGCTGCTATTCTCTATAATATACACAGGAGCTGCTATTCACTATAATACACACAGGAGCTGCTATTCTCCAGAATATACACAGGAGCTGCTATTCTCTATAATACACACAGGAGCTGCTATTCTCTATAATATACACAGGAGCTGCTATTCTCTATAATATACACAGGAGCTGCTATTCACTATAATACACACAGGAGCTGCTATTCTCTATAATATACACAGGAGCTGCTATTCTCTATAATATACACAGGAGCTGCTATTCACTATAATATACACAGGAGCTGCTATTCTCTATAATATACACAGGAGCTACTATTCTCTATAATATACACAGGAGCTGCTATTCTCTATAATATACACAGGAGCTGCTATTCACTATAATATACACAGGAGCTGCTATTCTCTATAATATACACAGGGGCTGCTATTCACTATAATATACACAGGAGCTGCTATTCTCTATAATATACACAGGGGCTGCTATTCACTATAATATACACAGGGGCTGCTATTCTCTATAATATACACAGGGGCTGCTATTCTCAAAAATACACACAGGAGCTGCTATTCACTATAATATACACAGGTGCTGCTATTCTCTATAATATACACAGGGGCTGCTATTCACTATAATATACACAGGTGCTGCTATTCTCTATAATATACACAGGTGCTGCTATTCTCTATAATACACACAGGAGCTGATATTCTCTATAATATACACAGGAGCTGCTATTCACTATAATATACACAGGAGCTGCTATTCTCCAGAATATACACAGGAGCTGCTATTCTCTATAATACACACAGGAGCTGCTATTCTCTATAATATACACAGGAGCTGCTATTCTCTATAATATACACAGGAGCTGCTATTCTCTATAATACACACAGGAGCTGATATTCTCTATAATATACACAGGGGCTGCTATTCTCTACAATACACACAGGAGCTGATATTCTCTATAATATACACAGGAGCTGCTATTCACTATAATATACACAGGAGCTGCTATTCTCCAGAATATACACAGGAGCTGCTATTCTCTATAATACACACAGGAGCTGCTATTCTCTATAATATACACAGGAGCTGCTATTCTCTATAATACACACAGGAGCTGCTATTCTCTATAATACACACAGGAGCTGCTATTCTCTATAATATACACAGGAGCTGCTATTCTCTATAATACACACAGGAGCTGCTATTCTCTATAATACACACAGGAGCTGCTATTCTCTATAATATACACAGGAGGTGCTATTCTCTATAATATACACAGGAGCTGCTATTCTCTATAATATACACAGGAGCTGCTATTCTCCATAATATACACAGGAGCTGCTATTCACTATAATATACACAGGAGCTGCTATTCTCTATAATATACACAGGAGCTACTATTCTCTATAATATACACAGGGGCTGCTATTCACTATAATATACACAGGAGCTGCTATTCTCTATAATATACACAGGGGCTGCTATTCACTATAATATACACAGGGGCTGCTATTCTCTATAATATACACAGGGGCTGCTATTCTCGAAAATACACACAGGAGCTGCTATTCACTATAATATACACAGGGGCTGCTATTCACTATAATATACACAGGGGCTGCTATTCTCTATAATATACACAGGTGCTGCTATTCTCTATAATATACACAGGGGCTGCTATTCACTATAATATACACAGGTGCTGCTATTCTCTATAATATACACAGGGGCTGCTATTCTCCATAATACACACAGGAGCTGCTATTCTCTATAATATACACAGGGGCTGCTATTCACCATAATATACACAGGAGCTGCTATTCTCTATAATACACACAGGAGCTGCTATTCTCTATAAAATACACAGGAGCTGCTATTCACCATAATATACACAGGAGCTGCTATTCTCTATAATATACACAGGGGCTGCTATTCTCTATAATACACACAGGAGCTGCTATTCTCTATAATATCCACAGGAGCTGCTGTTCTCTATAATACACACAGGAGCTGCTATTCTCTATAATATACACAGGGGCTGCAATTCTCTATAATACACACAGGAGCTGCTATTCTCTATAATATACACAGGGGCTGCTATTCTCTATAATATACACAGGAGCTGCTATTCTCTATAATACACACAGGGGCTGCTATTCTCTATAATATACACAGCGACTGCTATTCTCTACAATACACACAGGAGCTGCTGTTTTCTATAATACACACAGGAGCTGCTATTCTCTATAACATACACAGGGGCTGCTATTCTCTATAATATACACAGGGGCTGCTATTCTCCATAATATACACAGGAGCTGCTATTCTCTATAATATACACAGGAGCTGCTATTCTCTATAATACACACAGGGGCTGCTATTCTCTGTAATATACACAGGGACTGCTATTCTCTATAATACACACAGGGGCTGCTATTCTCTATAATATACACAGGAGCTGCTATTCTCTATAATACACACAGGGGCTGCTGTTCACGATAATACACACAGGGACTGCCATTCTCTATAATATACACAGGAGCTGCTATTCTCTATAATACACACAGGGGCTGCTGTTCACTATAATACACACAGGGACTGCTATTCTCTATAATATACACAGGAGCTGCTATTCTCTATAATATACACAGGAGCTGCTATTCTCTATAATATACACAGGGGCTGCTATTCTCTATAATACACACAGGGGCTGCTATTCACTATAATACACACAGGGGCTGCTATTCTGTAGAATATACAGAGGGGCTGCTATTCTCTATAATACACACAGGAGCTGCTATTCTCTACAATACACACAGGAGCTGCTGTTTTCTATAATACACACAGGAGCTGCTATTCTCTACAATACACACAGGAGCTGCTATTCTCTATAATACACACAGGGGCTGCTATTCACTATAATACACACAGGGGCTGCTATTCTGTAGAATATACAGAGGGGCTGCTATTCTCTATAATACACACAGGAGCTGCTATTCTCTACAATACACACAGGAGCTGCTGTTTTCTATAATACACACAGGAGCTGCTATTCACTATAATACACACAGGAGCTGCTATTCTCTATAATATACACAGGAGCTGCTATTCTCTATAATATACACAGGAGCTACTATTCTCTATAATATACACAGGGGCTGCTATTCACTATAATATACACAGGAGCTGCTATTCACTATAATATACACAGGTGCTGCTATTCTCTATAATATACACAGGGGCTGCTATTCTCTATAATATACACAGGGGCTGCTATTCTCTATAATATACACAGGAGCTGCTATTCTCTATAATACACACAGGAGCTGCTATTCACTATAATATACACAGGAGCTGCTATTCACTATAATATACACAGGAGCTGCTATTCTCTATAATATACACAGGTGCTGCTATTCTCTATAATATACACAGGAGCTGCTATTCTCTATAATATACACAGGAGCTGCTATTCACTATAATATACACAGGAGCTGCTATTCACTATAATATACACAGGTGCTGCTATTCTCTATAATATACACAGGGGCTGCTATTCTCTATAATATACACAGGAGCTGCTATTCTCTATAATATACACAGGAGCTGCTATTCACGATAATATACACAGGAGCTGCTATTCACTACAATATACACAGGAGCTGCTATTCACTACAATATACACAGGTGCTGCTATTCTCTATAATATACACAGGGGCTGCTATTCTCTATAATATACACAGGGGCTGCTATTCTCTATAATATACACAGGAGCTGCTATTCTCTATAATATACACAGGAGCTGCTATTCACTATAATATACACAGGAGCTGCTATTCACTACAATATACACAGGAGCTGCTATTCACTACAATATACACAGGTGCTGCTATTCTCTATAATATACACAGGGGCTGCTATTCTCTATAATATACACAGGAGCTGCTATTCTCTATAATATACACAGGAGCTGCTATTCACTATAATATACACAGGAGCTGCTATTCACTACAATATACACAGGAGCTGCTATTCACTACAATATACACAGGTGCTGCTATTCTCTATAATATACACAGGGGCTGCTATTCTCTATAATATACACAGGGGCTGCTATTCTCGAAAATACACACAGGAGCTGCTATTCACTATAATATACACAGGAGCTGCTATTCTCCAGAATATACACAGGAGCTGCTATTCTCTAGAATATACACAGGGGCTGCTATTCTCTAGAATATACACAGGAGCTGCTATTCTCTAGAATATACACAGGGGCTGCTATTCTCCAGAATATACACAGGAGCTGCTATTCTGCAGAATATACACAGGAGCTGCTATTCTCTATAATACACACAGGGGCTGCTATTCTCTAGAATATACACAGGGGCTGCTATTCTCTAGAATATACACATGGGCTGCTATTCTCTAGAATATACACAGGAGCTGCTATTCTCTATAATATACACAGGAGCTGCTATTCTCTATAATATACACAGGAGCTGCTATTCTCTATAATATACACAGGAGCTGCTATTCTCTATAATATACACAGGGGCTGCTATTCTCTATAATATACACAGGAGCTGCTATTCTCTATAATATACACAGGAGCTGCTATTCTCTATAATATACACAGGGGCTGCTATTCTCTATAATATACACAGGAGCTGCTATTCTCTATAATATACACAGGAGCTGCTATTCTCTATAATATACACAGGAGCTGCTATTCTCTATAATATACACAGGAGCTGCTATTCTCCAGAATATACACAGGAGCTGCTATTCTCTATAATACACACAGGAGCTAGTATTCTCTAATATACACAGGGGCTGCTATTCTCTATAATATACACAGGAGCTGCTATTCTCTATAATATGCACAGGAGCTGCTATTCTCTATAATATACACAGGGGCTGCTAGTCTCTATAATACACACAGGAGCTGATATTCTCTATAATATACACAGGGGCTGCTATTCTCTACAATACACACAGGAGCTGATATTCTCTATAATATACACAGGAGCTGCTATTCTCTATAATACACACAGGAGCTGCTATTCTCTATAATACACACAGGAGCTGCTATTCTCTATAATACACACAGGAGCTGATATTCTCCAGAATATACACAGGAGCTGCTATTCTCTATAATACACACAGGAGCTGCTATTCTCAAAAATATACACAGGAGCTGCTATTCTCTAGAATATACACAGGAGCTGCTATTCTCTATAATATACACAGGAGCTGCCATTCTCTATAATATACACAGGAGCTGCTATTCTCTAGAATACACACAGGAGCTGATATTCTCTATAATATACACAGGAGCTGCTATTCACTATAATATACACAGGAGCTGCTATTCTCCAGAATATACACAGGAGCTGCTATTCTCTATAATACACACAGGAGCTGCTATTCTCTATAATATACACAGGAGCTGCTATTCTCTATAATATACACAGGAGCTGCTATTCTCTATAATACACACAGGAGCTGATATTCTCTATAATATACACAGGGGCTGCTATTCTCTACAATACACACAGGAGCTGATATTCTCTATAATATACACAGGAGCTGCTATTCACTATAATATACACAGGAGCTGCTATTCTCCAGAATATACACAGGAGCTGCTATTCTCTATAATACACACAGGAGCTGCTATTCTCTATAATATACACAGGAGCTGCTATTCTCTATAATATACACAGGAGCTGCTATTCACTATAATACACACAGGAGCTGCTATTCTCTATAATATACACAGGAGCTGCTATTCTCTATAATATACACAGGAGCTGCTATTCACTATAATATACACAGGAGCTGCTATTCTCTATAATATACACAGGAGCTACTATTCTCTATAATATACACAGGAGCTGCTATTCTCTATAATATACACAGGAGCTGCTATTCACTATAATATACACAGGAGCTGCTATTCTCTATAATATACACAGGGGCTGCTATTCACTATAATATACACAGGAGCTGCTATTCTCTATAATATACACAGGGGCTGCTATTCACTATAATATACACAGGGGCTGCTATTCTCTATAATATACACAGGGGCTGCTATTCTCAAAAATACACACAGGAGCTGCTATTCACTATAATATACACAGGTGCTGCTATTCTCTATAATATACACAGGGGCTGCTATTCACTATAATATACACAGGTGCTGCTATTCTCTATAATATACACAGGTGCTGCTATTCTCTATAATACACACAGGAGCTGATATTCTCTATAATATACACAGGAGCTGCTATTCACTATAATATACACAGGAGCTGCTATTCTCCAGAATATACACAGGAGCTGCTATTCTCTATAATACACACAGGAGCTGCTATTCTCTATAATATACACAGGAGCTGCTATTCTCTATAATATACACAGGAGCTGCTATTCTCTATAATACACACAGAGCTGATATTCTCTATAATATACACAGGGGCTGCTATTCTCTACAATACACACAGGAGCTGATATTCTCTATAATATACACAGGAGCTGCTATTCACTATAATATACACAGGAGCTGCTATTCTCCAGAATATACACAGGAGCTGCTATTCTCTATAATACACACAGGAGCTGCTATTCTCTATAATATACACAGGAGCTGCTATTCTCTATAATACACACAGGAGCTGCTATTCTCTATAATACACACAGGAGCTGCTATTCTCTATAATATACACAGGAGCTGCTATTCTCTATAATACACACAGGAGCTGCTATTCTCTATAATACACACAGGAGCTGCTATTCTCTATAATATACACAGGAGGTGCTATTCTCTATAATATACACAGGAGCTGCTATTCTCTATAATATACACAGGAGCTGCTATTCTCTATAATATACACAGGAGCTGCTATTCACTATAATATACACAGGAGCTGCTATTCTCTATAATATACACAGGAGCTACTATTCTCTATAATATACACAGGGGCTGCTATTCACTATAATATACACAGGAGCTGCTATTCTCTATAATATACACAGGGGCTGCTATTCACTATAATATACACAGGGGCTGCTATTCTCTATAATATACACAGGGGCTGCTATTCTCGAAAATACACACAGGAGCTGCTATTCACTATAATATACACAGGGGCTGCTATTCACTATAATATACACAGGTGCTGCTATTCTCTATAATATACACAGGTGCTGCTATTCTCTATAATATACACAGGGGCTGCTATTCACTATAATATACACAGGTGCTGCTATTCTCTATAATATACACAGGGGCTGCTATTCTCCATAATACACACAGGAGCTGCTATTCTCCATAATATACACAGGGGCTGCTATTCACCATAATATACACAGGAGCTGCTATTCTCTATAATACACACAGGAGCTGCTATTCTCTATAAAATACACAGGAGCTGCTATTCACCATAATATACACAGGAGCTGCTATTCTCTATAATATACACAGGGGCTGCTATTCTCTATAATACACACAGGAGCTGCTATTCTCTATAATATCCACAGGAGCTGCTGTTCTCTATAATACACACAGGAGCTGCTATTCTCTATAATATACACAGGGGCTGCAATTCTCTATAATACACACAGGAGCTGCTATTCTCTATAATATACACAGGGGCTGCTATTCTCTATAATATACACAGGAGCTGCTATTCTCTATAATACACACAGGGGCTGCTATTCTCTATAATATACACAGCGACTGCTATTCTCTACAATACACACAGGAGCTGCTGTTTTCTATAATACACACAGGAGCTGCTATTCTCTATAACATACACAGGGGCTGCTATTCTCTATAATATACACAGGGGCTGCTATTCTCCATAATATACACAGGAGCTGCTATTCTCTATAATATACACAGGAGCTGCTCTTCTCTATAATACACACAGGGGCTGCTATTCTCTGTAATATACACAGGGACTGCTATTCTCTATAATACACACAGGGGCTGCTATTCTCTATAATATACACAGGAGCTGCTATTCTCTATAATACACACAGGGGCTGCTGTTCACTATAATACACACAGGGACTGCTATTCTCTATAATATACACAGGAGCTGCTATTCTCTATAATACACACAGGGGCTGCTGTTCACTATAATACACACAGGGACTGCTATTCTCTATAATATACACAGGAGCTGCTATTCTCTATAATATACACAGGAGCTGCTATTCTCTATAATATACACAGGGGCTGCTATTCTCTATAATACACACAGGGGCTGCTATTCACTATAATACACACAGGGGCTGCTATTCTGTAGAATATACAGAGGGGCTGCTATTCTCTATAATACACACAGGAGCTGCTATTCTCTACAATACACACAGGAGCTGCTGTTTTCTATAATACACACAGGAGCTGCTATTCTCTACAATACACACAGGAGCTGCTATTCTCTATAATACACACAGGGGCTGCTATTCACTATAATACACACAGGGGCTGCTATTCTGTAGAATATACAGAGGGGCTGCTATTCTCTATAATACACACAGGAGCTGCTATTCTCTACAATACACACAGGAGCTGCTGTTTTCTATAATACACACAGGAGCTGCTATTCTCTATAACATACACAGGGGCTGCTATTCTCTATAATATACACAGGGGCTGCTATTCTCTATAATATACACAGGAGCTGCTGTTCCCTATAATATAAACAGGAGCTGCTATTCTCTATAATATACACAGGAGCTGCTATTCTCTATAATATACACAGGAGCTGCTGTTCTCTATAATATACACAGGAGCTGCTATTCTCTATAATATACACAGGAGCTGCTATTCTCTATAATATACACAGGAGCTGCTATTCTCTATAATATACACAGGGGCTGCTATTCTCTATAATATACACAGGGGCTGCTATTCACTATAATATACACAGGAGCTGCTATTCTCTATAATATACACAGGGGCTGCTATTCTCTATAATACACACAGAAGCTGTTGTTCTCTAGAATACACACAGGAGCTGCTATTCGCTATAATACGCACAGGAGCTGCTATTTTCTATAATATACACAGGGGCTGCTATTCTCTATAATATACACAGGAGCTGCTATTCTCTATAATATACACAGGAGCTGCTCTTCTCTATAATATACACAGGAGCTGCTATTCTCTATAATATACACAGGGGCTGCTATTCTCTATAATATACACAGGGGCTGCTATTCACTATAATATACACAGGAGCTGCTATTCTCTATAATATACACAGGAGCTGCTATTCTCTATAATATACACAGGGGCTGCTATTCTCTATAATATACACAGGGGCTGCTATTCTCTCTAATACACACAGGAACTGCTATTCTCTATAATACACACAGGGGCTGCTATTCTCTATAATACACACAGGGGCTGCTATTCTCTATAATATACACAGTTGCTGCTATTCTCTATAATATACACAGTTGCTGCTATTCTCTATAATATACACGGGCTGCTGTTTTCTATAATACACACAGGAGCTGCTTTTCTCTATAATATACACAGGAGCTGCTATTTTCTATAATATACACGGGCTGCTGTTTTCTATAATACACACAGGAGCTGCTTTTCTCTATAATATACACAGGAGCTGCTATTTTCTATAATATACACGGGCTGCTGTTTTCTATAATACACACAGGGGCTGCTATTCTCTATAATATACACAGTTGCTGCTATTCTCTATAATATACACAGTTGCTGCTATTCTCTATAATATACACAGTTGCTGCTATTCTCTATAATATACACGGGCTGCTATTCTCTATAATACACACAGGAGCTGCTTTTCTCTATAATATACACAGGAGCTGCTATTTTCTATAATATACACGGGCTGCTGTTTTCTATAATACACACAGGGGCTGCTATTCTCTATAATATACACAGGAGCTGCTATTTTCTATAATACACACAGGAGCTGCTATTCTCTATAACATACACAGGAGCTGCTATCCTCTATAATATACACTGAAGCTGTTGTTCTCTATCGGAATCCCCCACTATCAACATCCTAAGGGTTACCATTGACCAGAAACTGAACTGGAGTAGCCATATAAATACCGTGGCTACAAGAGCAGGTCAGAGGCTGCAAATCCTGTGGCGAGTAACTCACCTCCTGACTCCCCAAAGCCTGTCCACCATCTACAAGGCACAAGTCAGGAGTGTGATGGAATACTCTCCACTTGCCTGGATGGGTGCGGCTCCAACAACACTCAAGAAGCTCGACACCATCCAGGACAAAGCAGCCCGCTTGATTGGCACCCCGTCCACAAAGATTCACTCCCTCCACCACCGACACACAGTGGCAGCAGTGTGTACCATCTACAAGATGCACTGCAGCAGCGCACCAAGGCTCATTAGACAGCACCTTCCAAACCTGCGACCTCTACCAACTAGAAGGACAAGGGCAGCAGATGCATGGGAACACCACCACCTGCAAGTTCCCCTCCAAGTCTCACACCGTCCTGACTTGGAACTATATCGGCCGTTCCTTCACTGTCGCTGGGTCAAAATCCTGGAACTCCCTCCCTAACAGCACTGTGGGTGTACCTACCCCACATGGACTGCAGCGGTTCAAGAAGGCAGCTCACCACCACCTTCTCAAAGGGGCAATTAGGAATGGGCAATAAATGCTGGCCTGGCCAGTGACGCCCACATCCCATAAATGAATTTAAAAAGCAGCCATACGTGAGTGTGTGTGTGACTGATGGCATTCACATGTGGCTGCACACTTGGGCATGTGAAAACACAGACGTGAGGTGTTGGGACAAAGCGTGTTTAGTTAATGCAATGTGTCCAGCTCTGACTGGCACCGCCCCATTCAGTACATAAGGGGTCAGGGACTTGTATTGTTCCCTTTGCCTGAATGGTGATCGATCGGATCCGTGACTCCCTGAGCTTGTGATTAATTAGTGTCAGGTTAAACAGGACAATGAGGATCAGAGGGAAGGACAAGGACACCTATGTTTTCCAGTTCCTGCCAGCCGGAACGCCGTACCCTGTCACTGGGAGGGGGACGGGGGCGGAGAAAAGCTCTCGTCTGGATCATTCTTAATGCATTCCGTGGAAAATTTCTACTCCAGAGGCTTGTGCCCATAATCCGGGCTGACACTCCCAGTGCCAGTACTGAGGGAGTGCTGCACTGTCGGAGGTGCCGTCTTTCAGATGACACAAGGCCCCCGTCTGCCAACTTGGGTGGGTGTAGAACATCCCATGGGTGCTGCTGGAAAAAGAGCGGGGGGTGGGGGGGTGGGTGGGGGTAGTTTTCCCCGGTGTCCCTGGGGGCGCAATATTTACCCCTCAACCAAAATCACTGGAAGCAAAAAATGATCTGGGTCATTTATCAACTTGCTGTTTATGGGATCTTGCTGTGCACGAATTGGCTGCTGCATTTCCTACGTTACAACAGTGACCACACTTCAAAAGTATTCCATCGGCTGTGTAGCGCTTTGGGATGTGTTTGAGAATGAAAAGGCGCTACAGCAATGCAAGTTTCACCTTTCTTTTGAGTTCTGACCCAATATAGAATTTTGAGTAAACACCTCCAACTCCCGTGTGCTAAATGTTCTGTTCCCTTGCGGTACGGAGCTACACAGGAAGATCCCAGGTTTGAAACCCCAATCCGTGCTAACCTCAGCTGTCAACCTCTTTGGGAGCCGTGCCTGGCCTCAACAACAACAATGATTTGCATTTATGTAGCGCCTTGCAATGTAGTACAACTTCCCCCAAGGTGCTTCACAGCAGCGTTATGAAACAAAATCTGACCCCCGAGCCACATGAGGAGATATTAGGGGACGGGCGACCAAAAGCTCGGTCAAAGAGGTCGGTTTTAAGGAGCGTCTTAAAGGCGGGAGAGAGAGAGACAGAGAGGTTTAGGGAGGGAATTCCCAAAGTTAGGGCCCCCCCAGGCAGCTGAAGGCACGGCCGCCAATGGTGGAGCGATGGGAATCGGGGGGATAGGCGAGAGGCCGGAATTGGAGGAGCGCAGAGATCTCGGAGGGTGGTAAGGGGCTGGAGGAGGTGACAGATGGGGAGGGGGTGGTGAGGCCATGGAGGGGATTTGAAAGCGGCAATGAGAATTTAAAAATGGAGGCGTTGTCAGAATGGGAGCCATTGAAGGTTAACAAGCACAGGGGGGGTGATGGGTGAACAGGACTGGGTGCGAATTAGGATGAGTTGACATTTCTAGAGGGTAAAATGTGGGAGACCAGCCAGGAGTGTGTTGGAATATTCAAGTCTAGAGGTAACAAAGGTATGAATGAGGGTTTCAGCAGCAGATGAGCTGAGACAGGGGCGATGGTACGAGAGGTGGAAATAGGTGGTCGTATTGATGGCACAGACATGTGCTTGGAAGCTCATCTCCTTTGGGCTCAGGAAGGGGGCACATGGCTTGGCATCCCGCTCCCAGTCCATTACCCAGTGACCCTTGTTGGAATGTAGGAATACAAAGGGGTCGGAAGTGATGTTTCAGTTGTACAGAGTCTCAGTCAGACCCCATGTGGAGTGAGTGGGTTCAGGTCCAGACCCCACATCTCAGGACGGATATATTATCCTTGGAGAGGGTGCAGAGCAGATACACCGGAATGATCCCGGGGATCAAGGGGTTAAATTACGAGGACAAGGTCGCACAGACTGGGCTTGTATTCCCCTCGAGTGTAGAAGATTAAGGGGGTGATCTAATCGAGCGTTAACTTGCATTTACTCTCAGTACAAAAGGCGTGTTTTGAACTCTGAAATAGCTCATTACAAAATTGTTAGAAATAGACTGCCCTGTTTTTCATCTCAATTGATCAAGGAGAAGTGCTTTGTGCATTCTCCCGGGACAGATTGCAGTCTTTTTAAACCCTCACCCATTAAAGGTTGTGAACTTGCATGTTTTTTTACTCATGTTTGATGGTGTGGTGGGAGGGTGTTGTTTGAAATGATAATGTTGCAGAAATTTGTTTTCCTCTTCACCCAAATGTCAGTTTCAAATGCAGAAATTGACAAAAGACCATTCACACACACACACACTCACACACACACACACACACACACACACACACACACACACACACACACACACACACACACACACACACACACACACACACACACACACACACACAAAACAAAACTTGGGCCAGCAGATTTTAAACATCGGAATTAAATCGAGAATCTGGCCCAAGTTTCCCCAACAAAAAAAAGTCTGACAATGTCTTTTTTTTCAAGGTTGGAATTCTCCAACGTCTGTGGGATGAATGGAAATATTTATGAATGGAGCTTTCTTTTTTATGAATGGCCCACATGCAAATGCAAACACTTTTTTTTCAACCGTAATGAAAACATGACTGCCCTCTTTATGTTTGTTGGTGACTCAGTTTGTTTTGCTGTTAGCAGCTTGCCAACTGTTATCTCTACAGCCAAAGTTTCTTAAAGGGACAGAGAGAGAGAGTCAGAGAGAAAGAGTGAGACAGAGAGAGAGAGAAAGACACAGAGAGAGAGGGAGAGAGAGAGAGAAAGACAGAGAGAGACACACAGAGTCAGAGAGAGGGAGACAGAGAGAGAGAGACAAAGAGGGAAAGACACACACACACACAGACAGAGAAAAACAGAGAGAAAGAGGGAGGAAATGGAACTGACTGGATGATGCAGAACAATCTGGGTGCTTTGTTGATCTCAGCTGTAAATTGCAGCTTGTAAATTGTGAGATTCAAACCATCATATTGACTGTACTCTCAGCTGCAGCACTGAGAGTTCTGACCCTCATCTTTGTTTTCAAATCCCTCCATGGCCGCTCATCCCCCTCCCTATCTCTGTCACCTCCTCCTGCCCCGACAACCCTCCGAGATCTCTGCCCTCCTCCAATTCCGGCCTCTCGTCCATCCCCCCCGATTCCCATCGCTCCCCCATTGGCGGCCGTGCCTTCAGCTGCCTGGGGGGCCCTGAGCTCTGGAATTCCCTCCCTAAACCTCTCTGCCCCCCTCTCACTCCTCCTTTAGGATGCTCCTAAAAACCTGTCAGGGAGCGTGTCAGTATTTACAGGGGGTTCCCCGGGGAGTGTGTCAGTATTTACAGGAAGTCCCCGGGGAGTGTGTCAGTATTTACAGGAAGTCCCCGGGGAGTGTGTCAGTTTTTACAGGGGGTCCCGGGGAGTGTGTCAGTATTTACAGGAAGTCCCCAGGAAGTGTGTCAGTACTTACAGGGGGGCCCGGGGAGTGTGTCAGTATTTACATGGGGGGGGGGGGTCCCTGGGGAGTGTGTCAGTATTTACAGGGGGTCCCTGGGGAGTGTGTCAGTATTTACAGGGGGTCCCTGGGGAGTGTGTCGGTATTTACAGGGGGTCCTGGGGAGTGTGTCAGTATTTACAGGGGGTCCCTGGGGAGTGTGTCAGTATTTACAGGGGGTCCCTGGGGAGTGTGTCGGTATTTACAGGGGTCCCTGGGGAGTGTGTCAGTATTTACAGGGGGTCCCGGGGAGTGTGTCAGTATTTACAGGGAGGTCCCCGGGGAGTGTGTCAGTATTTACAGGGTGGTCCCTGGGGTGTGTGTCAGTATTTACAGGGAGGTCCCCGGGGAGTGTGTCAGTATTTACAGGGGTCCCTGGGGAGTGTGTCAGTATTTACAGGGGGGTCCCCGGGGAGTGTGTCAGTATTTACAGTGGGGGTCCCCGGGGAGTGTGTCAGTATTTACAGGGGGTTCCCGGGGAGTGTGTCAGTATTTACAGGGGTCCCTGGGGAGTGTGTCAGTATTTACAGGAGGTCCCTGGGGAGTGTGTCAGTATTTACAGTGGGGGTCCCCGGGGAGTGTGTCAGTATTTACAGTGGGGGTCCCCGGGGAGTGTGTCAGTATTTACAGGGGACCCCAGAGAGTGTGTCAGTATTTACAGGGGACCCCAGAGAGTGTGTCAGTATTTACAGTGGGGGTCCCCGGGGAGTGTGTCAGTATTTACAGGGGACCCCAGAGAGTGTGTCAGTATTTACAGGGGACCCCAGAGAGTGTGTCAGTATTTACAGTGGGGGTCCCCGGGGAGTGTGTCAGTATTTACAGGGGGTCCCTGGGGAGTGTGTCAGTATTTACAGGGGGGGGTCCCTAGGGAGTGTGCTAGTATTTACAGGGTGTCCCTGGGGAGTGTGTCAGTATTTACGGGGGGTCCCGGGGAGTGTGTCAGTATTTACAGGGGGGGGTCCCTGGGGAGTGTGCTAGTATTTACAGGGTGTCCCTGGGGAGTGTGTCAGTATTTACAGGGGGGGGTCCCTGGGGAGTGTGTCAGTATTTACAGGGGTCCCTGGGGAGTGTGTCAGTATTTACAGGGGGTCCCTAGGGAGTGTGTCAGTATTTACAGGGGGGGGTCCCTGGGGAGTGTGTCAGTATTTACAGGGGTCCCTGGGGAGTGTGTCAATATTTACAGGGGTCCCTGGGGAGTGTGTCAGTATTTACAGGGGGTCCCTGGGGAGTGTGTCAATATTTACAGGGGTCCCTGGGGAGTGTGTCAGTATTTACAGGGGGTCCCTGGGGAGTGTGTCAGTATTTACAGGGGGTCCCTAGGGAGTGTGTCAGTATTTACAGGGGGGGGTCCCTGGGGAGTGTGTCAGTATTTACAGGGGTCCCTGGGGAGTGTGTCAGTATTTACAGGGGTCCCTGGGGAGTGTGTCAATATTTACAGGGGTCCCTGGGGAGTGTGTCAGTATTTACAGGGGGTCCCTGGGGAGTGTGTCAGTATTTACAGGGGGTCCCTGGGGAGTGTGCTAGTATTTACAGGGTGTCCCTGGGGAGTGTGTCAGTATTTACGGGGGGTCCCGGGGAGTGTGTCAGTATTTACAGGGGGTCCCCCGGGGAGTGTGTCAGTATTTACAGGGGGGTCCCCGGGGAGTGTGTCAGTATTTACAGGGGGTCTCCGGGGAGTGTGTCAGTATTTACAGTGGGTCCCCGGGGAGTGTGTCAGTATTTACAGGGGGTCCCGGGGAGTGTGTCAGTATTTACAGGGGGTCCCTAGGGAGTGTGCTAGTATTTACAGGGTGTCCCTGGGGAGTGTGTCAGTATTTACAGGGAGGTCCCCGGGGAGTGTGTCAGTATTTACAGGGGGTCCCTAGGGAGTGTGCTAGTATTTACAGGGTGTCCCTGGGGAGTGTGTCAGTATTTACGGGGGGTCCCGGGGAGTGTGTCAGTATTTACAGGGGGGGTCCCTGGGGAGTGTGTCAGTATTTACAGGGGGTCCCTAGGGAGTGTGTCAGTATTTACAGGGGGGGGTCCCTGGGGAGTGTGTCAGTATTTACAGGGGTCCCTGGGGAGTGTGTCAGTATTTACAGGGGGGGGTCCCTGGGGAGTGTGCTAGTATTTACAGGGTGTCCCTGGGGAGTGTGTCAGTATTTACAGGGGGGGGTCCCTGGGGAGTGTGTCAGTATTTACAGGGGTCCCTGGGGAGTGTGTCAGTATTTACAGGGGGTCCCTAGGGAGTGTGTCAGTATTTACAGGGGGGGGTCCCTGGGGAGTGTGCTAGTATTTACAGGGTGTCCCTGGGGAGTGTGTCAGTATTTACAGGGGGGGGTCCCTGGGGAGTGTGTCAGTATTTACAGGGGTCCCTGGGGAGTGTGTCAGTATTTACAGGAGTCCCTGGGGAGTGTGTCAGTATTTACAGGGGGTCCCTGGGGAGTGTGCTAGTATTTACAGGGTGTCCCTGGGGAGTGTGTCAGTATTTACGGGGGGTCCCGGGGAGTGTGTCAGTATTTACAGGGGGTCCCCCGGGGAGTGTGTCAGTATTTACAGGGGGGGGTCCCTGGGGAGTGTGCTAGTATTTACAGGGGGTCCCTGGGGAGTGTGTCAGTATTTACAGGGGGTCCCTGGGGAGTGTGCTAGTATTTACAGGGTGTCCCTGGGGAGTGTGTCAGTATTTACGGGGGGTCCCGGGGAGTGTGTCAGTATTTACAGGGGGTCCCCCGGGGAGTGTGTCAGTATTTACAGGGGGGGGTCCCTGGGGAGTGTGCTAGTATTTACAGGGTGTCCCTGGGGAGTGTGTCAGTATTTACGGGGGGTCCCGGGGAGTGTGTCAGTATTTACAGGGGGGTCCCCGGGGAGTGTGTCAGTATTTACAGGGGGGGGTCCCTGGGGAGTGTGCTAGTATTTACAGGGTGTCCCTGGGGAGTGTGTCAGTATTTACGGGGGGTCCCGGGGAGTGTGTCAGTATTTACAGGGGGTCCCCCGGGGAGTGTGTCAGTATTTACAGGGGGTCCCCCGGGGAGTGTGTGTAAGTATTTACAGGAAGTCCCTGGGGAGTGTGTCAGTATTTACAGGGGGTCCCCCGGGGAGTGTGTGTCAGTATTTACAGGGGGGGTCCCCGGGGGTGTGTGTCAGTATTTACAGGGGGGTCCCCGGGGGTTTGTGTCAGTATTTACAGGGAGGTCCCCGGGGGTGTGTCAGTATTTACAGGGAGGTCCCCGGGGGTGTGTGTCAGTATTTACAGGGGGGTCCCTGGGGAGTGTGTCAGTATTTACAGGGGGTCCCTAGGGAGTGTGTCAGTATTTACAGGGGTCCCTAGGGAGTGTGTCAGTATTTACAGGGGTCCCTAGGGATTGTGTCAGTATTTACAGGGGGGGGTCCCTGGGGAGTGTGTCAGTATTTACAGGGGGTCCCCCGGGGAGTGTGTCAGTATTTACAGGGGGGGGTCCCTGGGGAGTGTGTCAGTATTTACAGGGGGTCCCTGGGGAGTGTGTCAGTATTTACAGGGAGGTCCCCGGGGGTGTGTGTCAGTATTTACAGGGGGGTCCCTGGGGAGTGTGTCAGTATTTACAGGGGGTCCCTAGGGAGTGTGTCAGTATTTACAGGGGGTCCCCCGGGGAGTGTGTGTAAGTATTTACAGGAAGTCCCTGGGGAGTGTGTCAGTATTTACAGGGGGTCCCTAGGGAGTGTGTCAGTATTTACAGGGGTCCCTAGGGAGTGTGTCAGTATTTACAGGGGGTCCCCCGGGGAGTGTGTGTAAGTATTTACAGGAAGTCCCTGGGGAGTGTGTCAGTATTTACAGGGGGTCCCTGGGGAGTGTGTCAGTATTTACAGGGGTCCCTAGGGAGTGTGTCAGTATTTACAGGGGGTCCCCCGGGGAGTGTGTGTAAGTATTTACAGGAAGTCCCTGGGGAGTGTGTCAGTATTTACAGGGGGTCCCTGGGGAGTGTGTCAGTATTTACAGGGGTCCCTGGGGAGTGTGTCAGTATTTACAGGGGTCCCTAGGGAGTGTGTCAGTATTTACAGGGGGTCCCCCGGGGGTGTGTGTCAGTATTTACAGGGGGTCCCTGGGGAGTGTGTCAGTATTTACAGGGGGTCCCCCGGGGAGTGTGTCAGTATTTACAGGGGTCCCTGGGGAGTGTGTCAGTATTTACAGGGGTCCCTAGGGAGTGTGTCAGTATTTACAGGGGGTCCCTAGGGAGTGTGTCAGTATTTACAGGGGTCCCTGGGGAGTGTGTCAGTATTTACAGGGGTCCCTAGGGAGTGTGTCAGTATTTACAGGGGGTCCCCCGGGGGTGTGTGTCAGTATTTACAGGGGGTCCCTGGGGTGTGTGTCAGTATTTACAGGGGGTCCCTGGGGAGTGTGTCAGTATTTACAGGGGGTCCCCCGGGGGTGTGTGTCATTATTTACAGGGGGTCCCTGGGGAGTGTGTCAGTATTTACAGGGGGTCCCTGGGGTGTGTGTCAGTATTTACAGGGGGTCCCTAGGGAGTGTGTCAGTATTTACAGGGGTCCCTGGGGAGTGTGTCAGTATTTACAGGGGTCCCTAGGGAGTGTGTCAGTATTTACAGGGGGGGTCCCCGGGGAGTGTGTCAGTATTTACAGGGGGGTCCCCGGGGAGTGTGTCAGTATTTACAGGGGGTCCCTAGGGAGTGTGTCAGTATTTACAGGGGGGGGTCCCTGGGGAGTGTGTCAGTATTTACAGGGGGTCCCTGGGGAGTGTGTCAGTATTTACAGGGGGGGGTCCCTGGGGAGTGTGTCAGTATTTACAGGGGGTCCCTGGGGAGTGTGTCAGTATTTACAGGGGGGGGTCCCTGGGGAGTGTGTCAGTATTTACAGGGGGTCCCTAGGGAGTGTGTCAGTATTTACAGGGGTCCCTGGGGAGTGTGTCAGTATTTACAGGGGGGGGTCCCTGGGGAGTGTGCTAGTATTTACAGGGTGTCCCTGGGGAGTGTGTCAGTATTTACAGGGGGGGTCCCTGGGGAGTGTGTCAGTATTTACAGGGGGTCCCCGGGGGTTTGTGTCAGTATTTACAGGGGGGTCCCCGGGGGTTTGTGTCAGTATTTACAGGGGGGTCCCCGGGGAGTGTGTCAGTATTTCCAGGGGGTCCCTGGGGAGTGTGTCAGTATTTACAGGGGGTCCCTGGGGAGTGTGTCAGTATTTACAGGGGGGGGTCCCTGGGGAGTGTGCTAGTATTTACAGGGTGTCCCTGGGGAGTGTGTCAGTATTTACGGGGGGTCCCGGGGAGTGTGTCAGTATTTACAGGGGGGGTCCCTGGGGAGTGTGTCAGTATTTACAGGGGGTCCCTAGGGAGTGTGTCAGTATTTACAGGGGGGGGTCCCTGGGGAGTGTGCTAGTATTTACAGGGTGTCCCTGGGGAGTGTGTCAGTATTTACGGGGGGTCCCGGGGAGTGTGTCAGTATTTACAGGGGGGGGGTCCCTGGGGAGTGTGCTAGTATTTACAGGGTGTCCCTGGGGAGTGTGTCAGTATTTACGGGGGGTCCCGGGGAGTGTGTCAGTATTTACAGGGGGTCCCCCGGGGAGTGTGTCAGTATTTACAGGGGGTCCCCCGGGGAGTGTGTGTAAGTATTTACAGGAAGTCCCTGGGGAGTGTGTCAGTATTTACAGGGGGTCCCCCGGGGAGTGTGTGTCAGTATTTACAGGGGGGTCCCCGGGAGTGTGTGTCAGTATTTACAGGGGGTCCCTAGGGAGTGTGTCAGTATTTACAGGGGTCCCTGGGGAATGTGTCAGTATTTACAGGGGTCCCTAGGGAGTGTGTCAGTATTTACAGGGGGTCCCCCGGGGGTGTGTGTCAGTATTTACAGGGGGTCCCTGGGGTGTGTGTCAGTATTTACAGGGGGTCCCTGGGGAGTGTGTCAGTATTTACAGGGGGTCCCCCGGGGGTGTGTGTCATTATTTACAGGGGGTCCCTGGGGAGTGTGTCAGTATTTACAGGGGGTCCCTGGGGTGTGTGTCAGTATTTACAGGGGGTCCCTAGGGAGTGTGTCAGTATTTACAGGGGTCCCTGGGGAGTGTGTCAGTATTTACAGGGGTCCCTAGGGAGTGTGTCAGTATTTACAGGGGGGGTCCCCGGGGAGTGTGTCAGTATTTACAGGGGGGTCCCCGGGGAGTGTGTCAGTATTTACAGGGGGTCCCTAGGGAGTGTGTCAGTATTTACAGGGGGGGGTCCCTGGGGAGTGTGTCAGTATTTACAGGGGGTCCCTGGGGAGTGTGTCAGTATTTACAGGGGGGGGTCCCTGGGGAGTGTGTCAGTATTTACAGGGGGTCCCTGGGGAGTGTGTCAGTATTTACAGGGGGGGGTCCCTGGGGAGTGTGTCAGTATTTACAGGGGGTCCCTAGGGAGTGTGTCAGTATTTACAGGGGTCCCTGGGGAGTGTGTCAGTATTTACAGGGGGGGGTCCCTGGGGAGTGTGCTAGTATTTACAGGGTGTCCCTGGGGAGTGTGTCAGTATTTACAGGGGGGGGTCCCTGGGGAGTGTGTCAGTATTTACAGGGGGTCCCCGGGGGTTTGTGTCAGTATTTACAGGGGGGTCCCCGGGGGTTTGTGTCAGTATTTACAGGGGGGTCCCCGGGGAGTGTGTCAGTATTTCCAGGGGGTCCCTGGGGAGTGTGTCAGTATTTACAGGGGGTCCCTGGGGAGTGTGTCAGTATTTACAGGGGGGGGTCCCTGGGGAGTGTGCTAGTATTTACAGGGTGTCCCTGGGGAGTGTGTCAGTATTTACGGGGGGTCCCGGGGAGTGTGTCAGTATTTACAGGGGGGGTCCCTGGGGAGTGTGTCAGTATTTACAGGGGGTCCCTAGGGAGTGTGTCAGTATTTACAGGGGGGGGTCCCTGGGGAGTGTGCTAGTATTTACAGGGTGTCCCTGGGGAGTGTGTCAGTATTTACGGGGGGTCCCGGGGAGTGTGTCAGTATTTACAGGGGGGGGGTCCCTGGGGAGTGTGCTAGTATTTACAGGGTGTCCCTGGGGAGTGTGTCAGTATTTACGGGGGGTCCCGGGGAGTGTGTCAGTATTTACAGGGGGTCCCCCGGGGAGTGTGTCAGTATTTACAGGGGGTCCCCCGGGGAGTGTGTGTAAGTATTTACAGGAAGTCCCTGGGGAGTGTGTCAGTATTTACAGGGGGTCCCCCGGGGAGTGTGTGTCAGTATTTACAGGGGGGTCCCCGGGAGTGTGTGTCAGTATTTACAGGGGGGTCCCCGGGGGTGTGTGTCAGTATTTACAGGGGGGTCCCCGGGGGTTTGTGTCAGTATTTACAGGGGGGTCCCCGGGGGTTTGTGTCAGTATTTACAGGGGGGTCCCCGGGGAGTGTGTCAGTATTTACAGGGGGGTCCCCGGGGGTGTGTGTCAGTATTTACAGGGGGGTCCCCGGGGGTTTGTGTCAGTATTTACAGGGGGGTCCCCGGGGAGTGTGTCAGTATTTACAGGGGTCCCTGGGGAGTGTGTCAGTATTTACAGGGAGGTCCCCGGGGAGTGTGTCAGTATTTACAGGGGGTCCCTGGGGAGTGTGTCAGTATTTACAGGGGGTCCCTGGGGAGTGTGTCAGTATTTACAGGGAGGTCCCTGGGGAGTGTGTCAGTATTTACAGGGTGTCCCTGGGGAGTGTGTCAGTATTTACAGGGTGTCCCTGGGGAGTGTGTCAGTATTTACAGGGGGTCCCTGGGGAGTGTGTCAGTATTTACAGGGAGGTCCCTGGGGAGTGTGTCAGTATTTACAGGGGTTCCCGGGGAGTGTGTCAGTATTTACAGGGTGTCCCTGGGGAGTGTGTCAGTATTTACAGGGGGGGTCCCTGGGGAGTGTGTCAGTATTTACAGGGGGGGTCCCTGGGGAGTGTGTCAGTATTTACAGGGGGTCCCTGGGGAGTGTGTCAGTATTTACAGGGGGGGTCCCCGGGGAGTGTGTCAGTATTTACAGGGGGGGTCCCTGGGGAGTGTGTCAGTATTTACAGGGGGTCCCTGGGGAGTGTGTCAGTATTTACAGGGGGGGTCCCCGGGGAGTGTGTCAGTATTTACAGGGGGGGTCCCCGGGGAGTGTGTCAGTATTTACAGGGAGGTCCCTGGGGAGTGTGTCAGTATTTACAGGGGGGGTCCCCGGGGAGTGTGTCAGTATTTACAGTGGGTGTCCCTGGGGAGTGTGTCAGTATTTACAGGGGGGGTCCCCGGGGAGTGTGTCAGTATTTACAGGGGGGGTCCCTGGGGAGTGTGTCAGTATTTACAGGGGGTCCCTGGGGAGTGTGTCAGTATTTACAGGGGGGGTCCCCGGGGAGTGTGTCAGTATTTACAGGGGGGTCCCTGGGGAGTGTGTCAGTATTTACAGGGGGTCCCTGGGGAGTGTGTCAGTATTTACAGGGGGGGTCCCCGGGGAGTGTGTCAGTATTTACAGGGAGGTCCCTGGGGAGTGTGTCAGTATTTACAGTGGGTGTCCCTGGGGAGTGTGTCAGTATTTACAGGGGTTCCCCCGGGGAGTGTGTGTAAGTATTTACAGGAAGTCCCTGGGGAGTGTGTCAGTATTTACAGGGGGTCCCCCGGGGAGTGTGTGTCAGTATTTACAGGGGGGTCCCCGGGAGTGTGTGTCAGTATTTACAGGGGGGGTCCCCGGGGGAGTGTGTCAGTATTTACAGGGGGGTCCCCGGGGGTTTGTGTCAGTATTTACAGGGGGGTCCCCGGGGAGTGTGTCAGTATTTACAGGGGGGTCCCCGGGGGTGTGTGTCAGTATTTACAGGGGGGTCCCCGGGGGTTTGTGTCAGTATTTACAGGGGGGTCCCCGGGGAGTGTGTCAGTATTTACAGGGGTCCCTGGGGAGTGTGTCAGTATTTACAGGGAGGTCCCCGGGGAGTGTGTCAGTATTTACAGGGGGTCCCTGGGGAGTGTGTCAGTATTTACAGGGGGTCCCTGGGGAGTGTGTCAGTATTTACAGGGAGGTCCCTGGGGAGTGTGTCAGTATTTACAGGGTGTCCCTGGGGAGTGTGTCAGTATTTACAGGGTGTCCCTGGGGAGTGTGTCAGTATTTACAGGGGGTCCCTGGGGAGTGTGTCAGTATTTACAGGGAGGTCCCTGGGGAGTGTGTCAGTATTTACAGGGGTTCCCGGGGAGTGTGTCAGTATTTACAGGGTGTCCCTGGGGAGTGTGTCAGTATTTACAGGGGGGGTCCCTGGGGAGTGTGTCAGTATTTACAGGGGGTCCCTGGGGAGTGTGTCAGTATTTACAGGGGGGGTCCCCGGGGAGTGTGTCAGTATTTACAGGGGGGGTCCCTGGGGAGTGTGTCAGTATTTACAGGGGGTCCCTGGGGAGTGTGTCAGTATTTACAGGGGGGGTCCCCGGGGAGTGTGTCAGTATTTACAGGGAGGTCCCTGGGGAGTGTGTCAGTATTTACAGGGAGGTCCCTGGGGAGTGTGTCAGTATTTACAGGGTGTCCCTGGGGAGTGTGTCAGTATTTACAGGGGGTCCCGGGGAGTGTGTCAGTATTTACAGGGAGGTCCCTGGGGAGTGTGTCAGTATTTACAGGGTGTCCCTGGGGAGTGTGTCAGTATTTACAGTGGGGTTCCCGGGGAGTGTGTCAGTATTTACGGGGGGGGGTCCCCGGGGAGTGTGTCAGTATTTACAGGGAGGTCCCTGGGGAGTGTGTCAGTATTTCCAGGGGTTCCCGGGGAGTGTGTCAGTATTTACAGGGAGGTCCCTGGGGAGTGTGTCAGTATTTACAGGGAGGTCCCTGGGGAGTGTGTCAGTATTTACAGGGAGGTCCCTGGGGAGTGTGTCAGTATTTACAGGGAGGTCCCTGGGGAGTGTGTCAGTATTTACAGTGGGGGTCCCTGGGGAGTGTGCTAGTATTTACAGGGTGTCCCTGGGGAGTGTGTCAGTATTTACAGGGGTGTCCCTGGGGAGTGTGTCAGTATTTACAGGGAGGTCCCCGGGGAGTGTGTCAGTATTTACAGTGGGGGTCCCTGGGGAGTGTGCTAGTATTTACAGGGTGTCCCTGGGGAGTGTGTCAGTATTTACAGGGGTGTCCCTGGGGAGTGTGTCAGTATTTACAGTGGGGGTCCCTGGGGAGTGTGTCAGTATTTACAGTGGGGGTCCCTGGGGAGTGTGCTAGTATTTACAGGGTGTCCCTGGGGAGTGTGTCAGTATTTACAGGGGGGTCCCTGGGGAGTGTGTCAGTATTTACAGGGTGTCCCTGGGGAGTGTGTCAGTATTTACAGGGGGGTCCCTGGGGAGTGTGTCAGTATTTACAGGGGGGTCCCCGGGGAGTGTGTCAGTATTTACAGGGTGTCCCTGGGGAGTGTGTCAGTATTTACAGGGGGTCCCTGGGGAGTGTGTCAGTATTTACAGTGGGGGTCCCTGGGGAGTGTGTCAGTATTTACAGGGGGTCCCTGGAGAGTGTGTCAGTATTTACAGTGGGAGGTCCCTGGGGAGTGTGCTAGTATTTACAGGGTGTCCCTGGGGAGTGTGTCAGTATTTACAGGGTGTCCCTGGGGAGTGTGTCAGTATTTACAGGGAGGTCCCCGGGGAGTGTGTCAGTATTTACAGGGTGTCCCTGGGGAGTGTGTCAGTATTTACAGGGGGGTCCCCGGGGAGTGTGTCAGTATTTACAGGGTGTCCCTGGGGAGTGTGTCAGTATTTACAGGGGGTCCCTGGGGAGTGTGTCAGTATTTACAGGGGGTCCCTGGGGAGTGTGTCAGTATTTACAGGGGGGTCCCCGGGGAGTGTGTCAGTATTTACAGGGTGTCCCTGGGGAGTGTGTCAGTATTTACAGGGGGTCCCTGGGGAGTGTGTCAGTATTTACAGTGGGGGTCCCTGGGGAGTGTGTCAGTATTTACAGGGGGGTCCCTGGGGAGTGTGTCAGTATTTACAGGGGTCCCTGGGGAGTGTGTCAGTATTTACAGGGGTCCCTGGGGAGTGTGTCAGTATTTACAGGGTGTCCCTGGGGAGTGTGTCAGTATTTACAGGGGGTCCCTGGGGAGTGTGTCAGTATTTACAGGGGGGTCCCCGGGGAGTGTGTCAGTATTTACAGGGTGTCCCTGGGGAGTGTGTCAGTATTTACAGGGGGTCCCTGGGGAGTGTGTCAGTATTTACAGGGTGTCCCTGGGGAGTGTGTCAGTATTTCCAGGGGGGGTCCCTGGGGAGTGTGTCAGTATTTACAGTGGGGGTCCCTGGGGAGTGTGTCAGTATTTCCAGGGGGTCCCTGGGGAGTGTGTCAGTATTTACAGTGGGGGTCCCTGGGGAGTGTGTCAGTATTTACAGTGGGGGTCCCTGGGGAGTGTGCTAGTATTTACAGGGGGTCCCTGGGGAGTGTGTCAGTATTTACAGGGGGTCCCTGGGGAGTGTGTCAGTATTTACAGGGTGTCCCTGGGGAGTGTGTCAGTATTTACAGGGGGGGTCCCTGGGGAGTGTGTCAGTATTTACAGGGGTCCCTGGGGAGTGTGTCAGTATTTACAGGGGTCCCTGGGGAGTGTGTCAGTATTTACAGGGTGTCCCTGGGGAGTGTGTCAGTATTTCCAGGGGGGGTCCCTGTGGAGTGTGTCAGTATTTACAGGGGGTCCCTGGGGAGTGTGTCAGTATTTACAGGGTGTCCCTGGGGAGTGTGTCAGTATTTACAGTGGGGGTCCCTGGGGAGTGTGTCAGTATTTACAGTGGGGGTCCCTGGGGAGTGTGCTAGTATTTACAGGGGGTCCCTGGGGAGTGTGTCAGTATTTACAGGGAGGTCCCCGGGGAGTGTGTCAGTATTTACAGGGTGTCCCTGGGGAGTGTGTCAGTATTTACAGGGGGGTCCCTGGGGAGTGTGTCAATATTTACAGGGTGTCCCTGGGGAGTGTGTCAGTATTTACAGGGGGGTCCCCGGGGAGTGTGTCAGTATTTACAGGGTGTCCCTGGGGAGTGTGTCAGTATTTACAGTGGGCGTCCCTGGGGAGTGTGTCAGTATTTACAAGGGGTCCCTGGGGAGTGTGTCAGTATTTACAGTGGGGGTCCCTGGGGAGTGTGTCAGTATTTACAGGGGGTCCCTGGAGAGTGTGTCAGTATTTACAGTGGGGGTCCCTGGGGAGTGTGTCAGTATTTACAGGGGTCCCTGGGGAGTGTGCTAGTATTTACAGGGTGTCCCTGGGGAGTGTGCTAGTATTTACAGGGTGTCCCTGGGGAGTGTGTCAGTATTTACAGGGGGTCCCTGGGGAGTGTGCCAGTATTTACAGGGGGGGTCCCTGGGGAGTGTGTCAGTATTTACAGGGGGGGTCCCCGGGGAGTGTGTCAGTATTTACAGGGGGTCCCTGGGGAGTGTGCCAGTATTTACAGGGGGGGTCCCTGGGGAGTGTGTCAGTATTTACAGTGGGGGTCCCTGGGGAGTGTGTCAGTATTTACAGGGGGGGTCCCCGGGGAGTGTGTCAGTATTTACAGGGGGGGTCCCTGGGGAGTGTGTCAGTATTTACAGGGGGGGTCCCCGGGGAGTGTGTCAGTATTTACAGGGGGGGTCCCTGGGGAGTGTGTCAGTATTTACAGGGGTCCCTGGGGAGTGTGTCAATATTTACAGGGTGTCCCTGGGGAGTGTGTCAGTATTTACAGGGTGTCCCTGGGGAGTGTGTCAGTATTTACAGTGGGGGTCCCTGGGGAGTGTGTCAGTATTTACAGGGGGGGTCCCTGGGGAGTGTGCCAGTATTTACAGTGGGGGTCCCCGGGGAGTGTGTCAGTATTTACAGGGGGGGTCCCTGGGGAGTGTGTCAGTATTTACAGGGGGGGTCCCTGGGGAGTGTGTCAGTATTTACAGGGGACCCCGGAGAGTGTGTCAGTATTTACAGGGGGGGTCCCTGGAGAGTGTGTCAGTATTTACAGGGGGGGTCCCCGGGGAGTGTGTCAGTATTTACAGGGGGGGTCCCCGGGGAGTGTGTCAGTATTTACAGTGGGGGTCCCTGGGGAGTGTGCCAGTATATCCAGGGAGTTGACACACAGGTAAGTGTTAACAAATCTGTCCCTTTCTGGTCAATATCTAATTATTTTTCTTTCCATCAACTGTTCAAGTCCCGATGACTGTGAAGAATGGGCTCCTGCTGTGAAGATGTCCTTCTGCTTATTCATCAAAGCGGCTGCTGCTGGCTGTGGCTGTGGCTGAAGGGGTTAACGTTCAGAGCCTGGGCTGGGCGGGAGCGACACGTGGGGAATTAGTCCCCATGGGCCGAGCACAGAAAATGAAGGTTAGATCGACATGATAATGTAGAGGAGTCAAAGGTCATTGATTATTAGGCGCAGTTTTATTTCGCCCATTGGCTATTGACTAGTATCTGACTGCTTTCCCTCTCTCTCACACACACACACACACACACACAGAAACACTTGCACTGTAGACATCCCTGTGCACTCCAACACTTGCTTTACCCGAGTCAACACACAGATATTTAAATCACAGGTAAAATAGTGAATGTATGTCAATGATATTACCCTGCTCTGTAAAATAAAGCAGAAAATGGTTACAGCGCAGAAGGAGTCCATTCGGCCCGTCATGCCCGTGCTGGCTCTCTGCAAGAGCGTCTCAGCTAGTCCCACTCCCTCTGCCTTCCCCCCCCCCCCCCCCCCCGTAGCCCTGCCAATCGTTTCAGATAATCATCCAACTCCCTTGCGTCAGCCACAATTGAATCTGCCCCCACCGCACCAGGACGTTAGAAAGGCCCTCTACAAAATATGTATAATCATCTTTTGTTTTTAATTCATTCATGGGATGTGGGCATCACCCGCAAGGCTGGCATTCATCGCCCATGAGAAGGCAGCTCGCTAGGCCATTTCTGAGGGCAGTTAAGAGTCAACCGCACTGCTGTGGGTCTGGAGTCACATGTAGGCCAGACCGGGCAAGGACGGCAGATTTCCCTCCCCTGAAGGACATCAGTGAACACAGATGGGTTTTTACACAATCTGGTAGTTTCATGGTCAACATCACTGAGACCAGAAGTTATGTTAATCTTGTATCGAACACTGGTTCGGCCTCAGCTGGAGTATTGTGTCCAGTGGTGAGGGATCGATTGGAGAAGTTGGGACGGTTTTCTTTGAAGAAGAGAAGGTTGAGAGGAGATTTGATGGCGGTGTTCAAAATCGTGAGGGGTCTGGACAGAGTAGATAGGGGGGAAACTGTTCCCACTGGCAGGGTTATGGGGAGAAGTACTTTTGGACGTCCTGAGGTTGTGGGGGGAAGGCGCTACACAAATGCAAGACTTTCTCAAAACAGAATGGGGGCGGGGGGTGACCATTGAACACACGAAACACATCTCAGTCTGTGGGTTTGGAGGGATGGGGGGGGGGGGAGATCAGCCATGGTCTTATTGAACGGTGGAGCGGGCTGGAGGGGCCGAATGGCCGCCTCCTAGCTCCTATTCCTGATGAATGTATGGGTGTGTACGTATTTCTGGTGTGTCTTATGAGTCTGGGAGAGACATAGAATTGTGAGTAGGGGGCAGGTGGGGGGGGGGGGGGGGAACACAGTATATGTTGGTGGATGGGTAGGACCAGAGACAGGAATGAAGGAGAGAGACAGAGTCAGAGAGAGAGACTGATCTATGTACTCGCCTGCGAGATAATATTGATCGTGTATCACTGCATTACAAAGAAACGAAACCCTAGAAAGGGCTTAAGATTGTGAACCAGTCCCAGTGCTAACTTTCAGTCCACAGACTGGAGGGAGGGTCTGAATGTGTTCGAATTATCCGGAGGAAGGGAGGGAGGGTGCATTTATTTCAATAGAAATTGTTAAGTTTTTTTTTTCTTTGCAAGGCAAAGAGATGCAGCAGTTTGAGTAGGGTTGGGGGCTGAACAGTGTGTTTTCAGTGCCTGTGTGTGTATCGATCAGTTTGAATAAGGGACCAACCCCAAATCTGTCAGGTTTTTTTTGTGTGGGGGGGGGGGGGGGGTGGAATGACGTGTAGGAACCCGGAAGCTAACCTGTACAAATCGATGTTTACTATTTGAGAACCCTGCGCAGGCTCCAGTGTAGAGAGAGAGAGAGGAGAGAGACTGAAGAGATTGAAAAGCAATGAGAGAAGGGGATCCAAGCTGAGTGTAAGTCGCTGGAGAGTCTTGTCTGCAAAGTGCAATGGCCCTGCCTCGGACCATCTAGAAATCGAGATGAACTCGCAGCTGGGGCTCTGCCAGGCTGGGGGGCAGACTGATTTTGAGCTGCTGCCCACCAGGGACCTGCTGGGCGGTCAGTGTCATGGCCAGCCCCACCGGGAGCTGGTGCCACCTCATCGGCAGTCCCTGGTGCCTGGCATCACCTCAGTCCTGGACTCCTGTGATTATCGCCCGGAGCTGTCCATGGTACCCGGGATGGGCTTGGGTTGCGACTCTGCCAACGGTGCCTACCCCACCTTGACCCCACTCCAGCCCCTTAAGGAGAAGTACCCCCCGCAGCGCCTGGCACCCAGCAGTGTCATCGGCAGCTTCGCCTTCCTGCGGGACGATCGGAGCTTGCCCAACTTGAATGGTCTCTACGGCCCTTACAAGGATCTAGGGATGTGCCCGGGCGTGACCTCCATGGGCAGCCCAAGCCTGGCCATGCCCAGTGCCCAGCAGACCCTGCCGCCCTACGGCCACGTGGGCGGCGAGAAGATGTTGCTCCCCCCGGGCTCCTTCAACGGCCACCACCACCACCACCACCCCTCCATCTTCATCCGGGGCGGGGAGCTGACCCCTCCCTCGCCCACGGGGGTGCTGCCCCTGGGCGCCCTCCAGCCACCACCCGGGGCGCCGCCGGGCACCGAGCTGGCCCCCGACTGCCCCCAGCCCCGTCGCTCGCCCTTGGCGGGGTGCCAGGGCGCCGGCCCCAGGCAACTGGAGGAGATCAACACCCGGGAGGTGGCCCAGCAGATCATGGTAGAGTTGAAAAAGTACAGCATTCCCCAGGCCATCTTCGCACAGAGGGTCCTCTGCCGGTCCCAGGGGACTTTATCCGATCTCCTGAGGAACCCCAAACCCTGGGGCAAGCTGAAATCTGGGAGAGAGACTTTCAGGAGGATGTGGAATTGGCTGCAGGAACCGGAATACCAGAGAATGTCAACACTCAGGTTAGAAGGTGGGATTTTGGGCACAATTTTCATTCTTTAAGCCTCAAAGCTTTTCTCTGTTATTTTTTTTGGCGGGGGAATTTTATTTTAAAGGTCTACTTGTGCTGTAAATGACATCCTGGATCCAATCTGTGTGTGTGTGTGTATCTCTATCTGTTATGTGTCTCTGTGTATGTGCCTGTGTATGTCTGTCTGTCTCTATCTATGTGTGTGTCTCTCTCCCTCTCTATCTGTTTGTGTTTCTCTATCTGTATGTGTGTGTGTGTGTGTGTGTGTGTGTGTGTTTGTATCTATGTGTGTGTCTGTATGTCTGTGTGTGTGTGTGTGTGTGTATCTCTATCTGTTATGTGTCTCTGTGTATGTGCCTGTGTCTGTCTGTCTCTATCTATGTGTGTGTCTCTCTCCCTCTCTATCTGTTTGTGTTTCTCTATCTGTGTGTATATGTGTGTGTGTGTGTGTTTGTATCTATGTGTGTGTCTGTATGTCTGTGTGTGTGTGTGTATCTCAATCTGTTATGTGTCTCTGTGTATGTGCCTGTGTCTGTCTGTCTCTATCTATGTGTGTGTCTCTCTCCCTCTCTATCTGTTTGTTTCTCTATCTGTGTGTATATGTGTGTGTGTGTGTGTGTTTGTATCTATGTGTGTGTCTGTATGTCTGTGTGTGAGTGTGTGTGTATCTCTATCTGTTATGTGTCTCTGTGTATGTGCCTGTGTATGTCTGTCTGTCTCTATCTATGTGTGTGTCTCTCTCCCTCTCTATCTGTTATGTGTCTCTGTGTATGTGCCTGTGTATGTCTGTCTGTCTCTATCTATGTGTGTGTCTCTCTCTATCTGTTATGGGTCTCTCAATCTGTGTGTGTGTCTGTATGTCTCTATGTGTATCTGTAGGAGGGAATGAGTCGTTCATCTATAAAAACAAATGCCCCCTAAGTGGTCCAAGCACCCAGCAGATGCAGTTCGTTGCTTTTTTTTTGTTGCAGCCGGCCTGATGCGGTCCCCCTGACAACTGTTCGAATTAACTTTTTAATGCCTGGCTTTTCCATACATTATATTAGTCCTGCAGCCGGGATTAGCACCCTCGCCTTTGCTTGCACCGACTCAATTATTTTCTCGGAATCACTCATCTTGAAAATAAATCGAATTTACAAAGCCGAAATTTGTCTCGGAATATTTTCTCTTGCCTAAACAGGGAAGGGATGATAAATCCGACCAATGTATGTCTCTGTGTGTATTGTTTATTGTGGGGACACGCTTGTTTAATTAATTTTTTAAATACATGTTACATACAGTCTGGTTATCGATTAGTGGTTGCGTGGGGCGGGATGTGAATCCTCTTTAGCGAAAACCCAGAGAGAGAAAAAACAAAAAACATTTTGCTTGTTTTTTTAAAAAAAAACAATGGCAAGTGTAAAAGAAAAATAGCCACAATGTTTAATTGAAAGAACAACATTCACGTTTTTGTTTTTGCAGCTTGCTCGGGGAGTCAGTTCCAGCAGCAGCCTTGTGTTCCTCTGCACTCTCTCGCCCCGCTACAGCTCATCTCGTTTATAAAACTTCCCAGCACTATCACAATTGCTGATTCTAATTAGATTACTCGATTAGGTCGGTGTGTGTATGATTAAAAATCCAAACCCTTGTTGCAGTCAGTGCGAAAAGTTCTGCGGTGCCGTTCAAACTGTGTCAATGAGTTTGTGTGGGACACATTGTGCTGTCACTGCAGTCCTTTAGTACTTACTAATAGGTTTAGTACTGCGGCTAGTTAATCTGATGGGGAAATGTAGTTTCAGTTGCTGAAAACAGAGGCATTTTGTCGAACCTTTTCATCTTGCACTCATCGGGACAGTCCCCAAGAATACCCATGGAAGGGAAAGCGACAAATTTAGACTGCCCACTTGCCAACCAGTCGGCACTCTTTTCTCATACAGTATAAATTTGTCGCTTTCCCTTACAAGGGTATTCTTGCGGACTGTCCTGATGAGTGCAAGATGAAAGGCTTCGATAAGGGGGTGATCTAATCGAGGGGGTTTAAGACAATTAAAGGATTCGATGGGGTCAATAGAGAGAAACTATTTCCTCTGGTGGGAGGGGGTGGGGGGAGGGTAGTCCAGAACAAGGGGGCAGATGCTTAAAATTCGAGCCAGGCCATTCAGGGAGTGATGTCAGGAAGCACTTCTTCACCCAGATAATCTGGGTTTTTTTTTAGTGATGCTGGTTGAGGGATAAATATCGGGCCCCAGGACACTGGGGAGAACTCCCTCCTGCTCTCCTTCCAATAGCGGCCGTGGGATCTCTTACAGCTACCCGAGAGGGCAGACGGGGGCCTCGGTTTCCTTTTCAATTCCGTGGAATTGTTCACGCTAAGTCGGATGGTACACTAGTGTGGACAGAAGCATTATACCGTGTAACACACAGTGTATTATTCTGCTGCTAACATGCAACTGTCGATGAATGCACCCCTCGAAGGCCACAAGGTGTCGCTGCTGTACCTTTCTGGGTCAGTTAGGGGCTAATTGCCTTTGGCAAAATCCTCGGGTCTTTTCCTTAAGTATATGTAGATTGGACAGGCTGGGGTTGTTTTCTGTGGATGTGAGGAGGCTGAGAGGAGATTTAATTGAGGTGTTGAGGAGAAATTCTTTTGCCCAGAGGCTGGTGGAGGGTCTGGAACTAAAGGGCATTAGAGGCAGAACCCCTCGTCGCATTGAAAACACACTTGGATACGCTATGGACCATGAGCTGGAAAGTTCCATTTAGACTGGATGGCTCTTGCTCGGCCAGCGTGGACACAATAGGCCAAATAGTGTCCTTCTGTGTCATAAACCTTCTACGTTTCTGTTGTTAGTGTTTGCTGGGGAACCGAGCCTGAAATTTACAAGCAATTTCCAATCAGGAAACTCCCTTGACTGGGCAACTCAACTCTTAGTGCTTTCAGCCTGTGTTTACTTAACAGCAATTGTGGCCTTAAAGGGACATGATTTCAGCAGCAGAATAATACATTGTGTGACATAGAACTGGCACTAATTTACAGATTGGAATAGCACAAGGCTGCTGGTTTCAGGATAATATGAAAATGTCACAGTGGCTAGACATCAAAGGCTGACTCTCTGTATCTGACCCCATTTTTTTTGCCTTGGGCGTGTTTGAAAGGGACAGTGTAGAGGGAGCTTTACTCTGTATCTAACCCCCGTACTGTACCTGTCCTGGGAGTGTTTGATGGGGACAGTGTAGAGGGAGCTTTACTCTGTATCTAACTCTGTGCTGTACCTGTCCTGGGAGTGTTTGATGGGGACAGTGTAGAGGGAGCTTTACTCTGTATCTAACCCCCGTGCTGTACCTATCCTGGGAGTGTTTGATGGGGGACGGTGTAGAGGGAGCTTTACTCTGTATCTAACCCCCGTGCTGTACCTATCCTGGGAGTGTTTGATGGGGACAGTGTAGAGGGAGCTTTACTCTGTATCTAACCTCGTGCTGTACCTGTCCTGGGAGTGTTTGATGGGGACAGTGTAGAGGGAGCTTTACTCTGTATCTAACCCCCATGCTGTACCTGTCCGGGAGATGACATAACAGAGATAAAGATTTGCATGCATGTGGAGCCACATCAAATCTTTCGAAATACATCAAATACCGTGGATTATGACATCTGCCTTGCAGGGAACATAGCAGCCAATTTGCATACAGTAAGGTCCCACAACAGCAGTGGGAAGTGTGACTACTTCTGTCTGATTGTGATGGGGGTTGGTTGAGGGATGTAAGAAATTCCACTGTTCCACCTCCAGTAGCGACCTTGGGATCTTTAACCATCACCCGAGAGGGGCAGACGGGGTCCACGGGGTCACGTCTCGTCCGAGAGACGGCACCTCCGACAGTGCAGCTCTCCCTCAGTACTGGCACCGGCAGCGTCAGCCTGGATTACGGGCTTGAGTCTGCAGAGTGGGGGGACTCGAACCCACGACGGTCTAAGAGAATACTGAGCAAAGCCCGGTTCACTCCTCCCTCTGTCGGTGGATTAAGCACCGATTGGGGTTGCTAGCCGGTGCGAAAGAAGAAGAAAAATGACACTTCGTTTCCTTCCTTTAAGCATTTTCATTGATTCATTATTGGAGATTGGTCAGAGGTCATAGGTCAGAATCTCCAGGAAGACATCCCAAGCAGAGGTAGTAGTGATGGTTAGTGAGCAAAATTGACATATACCGCTGTGTCTGTCCTTGAACTCTAGAAAGTGACATCTCCCAGTGTTAATCTCCTTGCCTTGAATTCAGAAAGTATAAGATCAAAATGGAGATTGTTTGCAGGGGGGTGGTGGAGGGGAGCTGGGGGTGGAGAAGGGATGGTGTGGCGGAATAAAAGACTCATTTTCAGGCTGCAGGAGTCAGATATTGATCGATTGGCGCTCCTCCTCTCTCTCTCTCAAGTATGGATCTGTTGCAGTGCAGGGCTTTTTATATCTGCGATCGGATCTGATTCCAGCAAATTCAAACTCCCGTCCGTCGAGTGCATTTATTTGTGGCTCCCGCCGGTTCCCTCCACCACCCTTCCTAATCCGACTGAGGTGCTCACTGGGGTCGTACCTTGCTCAAACCCCCGTTTGGTTATTCGACTGTGGGGGGGAAGGGGGGGGGGCATCGTGCCCAGGCTCAGCCCTGTCTCCCGCTGTCCGCCCCCATTTCTCTTGATGTCCGCTGATCACGGGCTGGAACGCTGGCTGATTTCCACCCCTCCTGCAGGGCCACTCAGGCTAACCGTCGGCGTTACTGAGCGTCAACTAGCCCACCCAGGCTGGGCCTCGCTGTGGCTCAGTGGAGTAACGCTTGCATCCCTGAGTGCGAAGGTTCATGAATTCGAGTCCAGAGACTTGAGCTCAAAATCGTAGCTGACTCACCGCCACCCCCCCCTTCCCTTCAAATCCCCTCCCTGTGCCTCCCTCCCTATCTCTGTCGCCTCCTCCAGCCCCTGCAACCCTCCGAGATCTCTGCACTCCTCCAATTCTGGCCTCTTGCGGATCCCCCCCGATTCCCATCTCTCCACTATTGGCGGCCATGCCTTCAGCTGCCTGGGGGCCCTAAGCTCTGGAATTCCCTCCCTAAACCTCTCCGCCTCTCTCTCCTCCTTTAGGACGCTCCTTAAAACCGACCTCTTTGAGCTTTTGGTCGCCTGTTCCCTAATATCTCCTCATGTAGCTCGGTGGGAGGTGGTGGGGGGGGGTGCGGAGGGGGTCAAATTTTGATAGCGCCCCTGTGAAACACTTTGGGATGTTTTACGACAGTAAAAGGCAGTATATAAATGCAATAGTTGTTGGTCACTCTCTGTGCACCCCTCCTGAGATCATCCTGAAATTTACCTTTTAAAGGGGACACCTTCGCGCTCATCCTATCAACCCCGCCACTCCCCCCCCCCCCCATACCCCACCCCCGTGACCCCAATCAGGTCATCCCCTCAGCTGTCTCTTTTGTAGAGCCCCCAGCCTATTCGCTCTGGGAGGAGGCAACGAGCGGCGGGTTGACGAGAGGCCCGAGGCACTTTTACGAAGACCAATCGAAGAAGGTTGGAGGACGGAGGGCGCTTCCGACTAGGCCAGTGGGTCCGATGTCTCTAATCGATTAAAAAAAAGTGAGCAGTGCAGGAGACAGCAGCCCAGGTGTCTGTGAAGCACGGCCCCAGTGACAGATAATGACCAACGTTTTAAGTGTCGCCCGTGCCTGAGTGGGTAGCGCTTGCCTCGGAGGTTGTGGGTTCGAGTCCCCTCCCCCGCTCCAGAGACTTGAGCCCCATAATCCAGGCCGACGCTCCCAGTGCCAGTACTGAGGGAGTGCCGCACTGTCGGAGGTGCCGTCTTTCAGAATGAGACGTTAAACCGAGGCCCCCATCTGCCCCTCTCAGGTGGATGTAAAAGATTCCACGGAAGAGCGGGGGGGCGGTGGGATATCCTGGGGCCAATATTTATTCCTCACCCAACATCATGAGAAGCGAATGATCTGGGTCATTATCGCATTGCTGTTTGTGGGATCTTGCTGTGCGCAAATTGGCTGCTGCTTTCCTACATTACAACAGTGACCATATTTCAAAAAAAAAACTCATTGAGGTTGTGCAAGTCTTTTTTTTTTAGGTGTTGAGAGACAGCTAAAAGGCACAGGCACATACGAATTGGGAACAGGAGTAGGCCACTCGGCCCCTCGAGCCTGCTCCGCCGTTCAACAAGATCATGGCTTCACCCCCTCGCTTATCAAGAATCTATCTACCTCTGCCTTAAAAATATTCAAAGACTCTGCTTCCACCGCCTTTTGAGGAAGAGAATTCCAAAGAAACATGATCTGCATTTATATAGCGGCTTTCTGCTTTAATCTGTTTTAATGATGTTGCTTGCGTGATAAATTTTGGGTGGAACACCAGGGGAGAACTGCCCCCACCCTTCCAATAGCGGCTGTGGGATCTTTCACACCCACATGAGAGGGGCATACAGGGGCCTCGGTTTAATGTCACATCCTGAAAGTCGGGCACCTCCGACAGTGCAGCGCTCCCTCAGTACTGGCACTGGAAGTGTCGGCCTGGATTTTGGGCTGAGCTCTCTGGAGCGGGGGCTCGAACCCAGGACCTCCTGACTCAGAGGTGAGAGAGAGAGAGAGACCCACTGAGGCAAGGCTGATGCAGAGTTGGTTTCGGGAGAGGGTGGAAGTTGGGGAGAAGGGGAACGGTGATATCAGAGGGATCGAAGGCGGATAGAGGGACTAAGGAAGGGCGAGCGCAGCCAGGAAAAGGGAGAAAGCGTGGCTGGGTCTTGAGGGAAGAGGTCATGTAGTATCTGTTTGCTTTGGAAATGGTCTCTCACGCTCTCAGTGCTGTCATTGGGAGTTTACCAATAGAGGGTGTTGCCGTGTAACTTGGTACCAGGTTGTTCCACCTTGTGTGGGAGGGTGAGACACCTGGAATTTTCTTCCTTGAAGGAATGTGTCATTGCTGTGCCAGGCTGTGTTAATGTGTGAGTTGCTTCACTTCGCAAAGATAGAGTCCCACCTTTGGCCCTTGTGTGGCTTCGAGAAGAGAGGCCACAGCACCACCTGGCAGCCCCCTCGGGAAGTACACTGCCTCCCGCTGGGGGTGAACCAAACCAGCAGAGGGGGAAGAGGACATTCGACCCCTCGAGCCTGTTCCGCCATTCAATCAGACTGCCACGCCAGTCTACATTAAACTGTATCTGCCTTACATTTGCCCACCTACTCAATCCAGCTATTGTCCCTTTGTAACTTGATCCTAGCATCCACACAACATAGCCCTCCTTCTAGGGAAGACAGTGACAGAGTGGTAAGGCAACTGAACTAGTAATCCAGCGGCCCAGGCTAATGGGGGTCACAGGTTCAAATACCAACACGGCAGCTGGTGGAATTCAATTCAATTAATTAACAAAAATCTGGAATTGAAAGCTAGTCTCAGTAATGATGGCCATGAAACCATCATCGATTGTTGTAAAAACCCATCTGGTTCACTAATGTGACTCCAGACGGACTCTGAACTGCCCTCGGAAATGGCCGAGCCGGCCACTCGGTTGTCAAGGGGCAATTAGGGAGGTTTCATTTTTGTTCATAATCGGTCATAGGCAACCTTATCAAATGCCATCTCCAAGTCTAAATGGACAGCATCCAAAGACACTACCCACCAATGCATCATAGAATCCATAGAACGTTTACAGCACAGAAGGAGGCCATTCTGCCCATCGTGTCCATGCTGGCTCCCTGCGAGAGCAACTCAGCTAGTCCCACTCTCCCTGCCTTTTCCGGTAAACCCCACAAATTTTTTTCTCTTGCAAATAATTATCCAATTCTCTCTTGAGTGCCTTGGTTGAATCCGCCTCCACCACACTCTCAGGCAGTGCATTCCAGATCTTAACCACTCGCTGTGTGAAGAAGTTTTCCCTCATGTCGCTTCTTTCACTAATCACTTAAATCGGTGTCCTCTGGTTCTCGACCCTTCCGCCAATGGGAACAGTTTCTCCCTATCTGCCCTTTCCAGACTCTTCATGATTTGGAACACCTCTATCAGATCTCCTCTCTAAGAAGAACAACCCCAGCTCCTCCAATCAATCCATGTAACTGAG
Organism: Heterodontus francisci; assembly: GCF_036365525.1. NCBI lineage: Eukaryota > Metazoa > Chordata > Chondrichthyes > Heterodontiformes > Heterodontidae > Heterodontus > Heterodontus francisci. The sequence goes on from NC_090416.1 coordinate 12,563,595, forward strand.
GTCAGTGTCCAATTAGATTTTAAAAATTGGCTCACGGACAGAAAACAGCAAGTCGTGGTAAATGGCTGTTTTTTTTCAGACTGGAGAATGGTAGACACCGGCGTTCCCCAAGGGTCAGTGCTGGGACCACTGCTTTTTTTGCAAGATGTAAATGACTTGGATCTTGGAATACAGAGTAGAATTTCAAAATTTGTCAATGATACCAAACTTGGAGGAGTGACAAACAGTGAGGATGATATGAACTGCCTGCAACAGGACATAGGCAGGCGAGCAGAATGGGCAGACAAGAGGCAGATGGAATTTAATACAGACAAGTATGCAGTGATGCATTTTAGCAGATGGGATAGGGAGAGGCAATATAGACTTAATGGCGCAGTTCTAAAGAGTGTGGAAGGGACAGAAGGGTTCGTGTGCATCGATCTTTGAAGGTGGCAGGACATATTGAGAGAATGGTTAGTAAAGCATATGGGATCTTGGCATAGCAGGGAAGTTATGCTGAACCTTTATGAAGCTCTGGTTAGGCCACAACTAGAGTATTGTGTCCAGTTCTGGTCACCACACTTTAGGAAGGATGTGAGGGTCCTTGAGAGGGTGCAGAGGAGATTTACCAGAATGGTTCCAGGGATGGGGGATTTTAGTTACAAGGTTAGGTTGGAGAAGCTGGGGTTGTTCTCCTTGGAGCAAAGGAGATTGAGGGGCGATTTGATGGAGGTGTACAAGATTATGACGGGTTTAGATAAAGTAGACAAAGAAAAACTGTTCCCATTAGCTGATGGTACAAGAATTAGGGGATACAGATTGAAGGTTTTGGGTAAGACATACGGGGGGAATGTGAGGAAGACCATTTTTAAGCAAATGGTAATGACCGGGAACTCACCGCCCACGAGTGTGGTGGAAGCGGAGATGATTAGTGATTTCAGAAGGAAATTGGATGGGCACTTGAAGGATACGGGGATTAAGTGGGGGAGTGGGGCTGACTGGATTGCTCTGTGGAGAACCAGTTTGGACTTGATGGGCTGAATGGCCTCCTCCTATGCTGTAAATGAATCTATGACTCTTAAGTCCCTCATCCCCGGAACGATTCTTGTAAATCTTTTCTACACCCTCTCGAAAGCCTTCACATCCTTCCTAAAGAGTGGTGCCCAGAATTGGACACAATACTCCAGTTGAGGCTGAACCAGTGTTCTATGAAGGTTCACCATAACTGCCTTGCTTTTGTACTCTTTGCCTCTATTTAGAAAGCCCAGGATCCTGTTATACCTTATTAACCACTTTCTCAACCTGCCCTGCCACCTTCAATGGTTTGTACACATATACCCCCAGATCCCACTGCTCCTGTAACCCCTTTTACAATTGTACCCTTTATTTTATATTGCTTTTCCAGGTTCTTCCAACCAAAATGTATCACTTCACACCTCCCTACATTAAATTTCACCTGTCTTCTTGAAGTTTATCACTATCCTCCTCACAGTTCACAACACTTACAAGTTTTGTGTCGCCTGCAAGTTTTGAAATTGTGCCCTACACACCCAAGTCTAGTTCATTAATATGTATCAAGAAAAGCAGCGGGGAACCCCACTGTATACCTTCCTCCAGTCCGTAAAATAAACTGTTCATCACTACTCTCGGTTTCCTGTCACTCAGCCAATTTCATATCCATCCTGCCACAGACTTCAACTTTGCTGTCAAGCCTCTTATGTGGCACTTTATCAAACACCTTTTGGAAGTCCATATACAAGCTGGTGAACGCAAATTACTCATTGTATAACTGCACGGAGTTGTTGATTATTGACAGGGGTGAGGATCACTCACTGTGTAACTGTACAGAGTTACTGTTTATTCAGCAGGGTAAGGGTCACTCGCTGTGTAACTTTTTTTTTATTCATTCATGGGATGTGGGCGTCACTGGCTATGCCAGCATTTATTGCCCATCCCTAGTTGCCCTTGAGAAGGTGGTGGTGAGCTGCCTTCTTGAACCACTGCAGTCCATGCGGGGTAGGGACACAGTGCTGTTAGGGAGGGAGTTCCAGGATTTGACCCAGCGACAGTGAAGGAACGACCGATATAGTTCCAAGTTGGGATGGTGTGTGTGACTTGGAGGGGAACTTGCAGATGGTGTTCCCATGTATTTGCTGCTCTTGTCCTTCTAGTTGGTAGAGGTCGCGGGTTTGGAAGGTGCTGTCTAAGGAGCCTTGGTGTGTTGCTGCAGTGCATCTTGTAGATGGTACACACTGCTGCCACTGTGCGTCGGTGGTGGAGGGAGTGAATGTTTGTGGATGGGGTGCCAATCAAGCAGGCTGCTTTGTCCTGGATGGTGTCGAGCTTCTTGAGTGTTGTTGGAGTTGCACCCATCCAGGCAAGTGGAGAGTATTCCATCAAACTCCTGATTTGTGCCTTGTAGATGGTGGACAGGCTTTGGGGAGTCAGGAGGTGAGTTACTCACCTCAGGATTCCTAGCCTCTGACCTGCTCTTATAGCCACGGTATTTATATGGCTACTCCAGTTCAGTTTCTGGTCAATGGTAGCCCTAGGATGTTGATAGTGGGGGATTCAGCGATGGTAATGCCATTGAATGTCAAGGGGAGATGGTTAGATTTCCTCTTCTTTGAGATGGTCATTGCCTGGCACTTGTGTGGCGCGAATATTACTTGCCACTTATCAACCGTAGCCTGGATATTGTCCAGGTCTTGCTGCATTTCTACATATACTGCTTCAGTATCTGAGGTGTCACGAATGGTGCTGAACATTGTGCAATCATCCGCGAACATCCCCACTTCTGACCTTATGACTGAAGGAAGGTCATTGATGAAGCAGCTGAAGATGGTTGGGCCTCGGACACTACCCTGAGGAACACCTGCAGTGATGTCCTGGAGCTCAGATGATTGACCTCCAACAACCACAACCATCTTCCTTTGTGCTAGGTATGACTCCAGCCAGTGGAGGGTTTTCCCCCTTATTCCCATTGACCTCAGTTTTGCTAGGGCTCCTTGATGCCGTACTCGGTCAAATGCTGTCTTGATGTCAAGAGCAGTCACTCTCACCTCACCTCTTGAGTTCAGCTCTTTTGTCCATGTTTGAACCAAGGCTGTAATGAGGTCAGGAGCTGAGTGGCCCTGGCGGAACCCAAACTGAGCGTCACTGAGCAGGTTATTGCTAAGCAAGTGCTGCTTGATGGCACTGTTGATGACACCTTCCATCACTTTACTGATGATTGAGAGTAGGCTGATGGGGCGGTAAATGGCCGGGTTGGACTTGTCCTGCTTTTTGTACAGGACATACCTGGGCAATTTTCCACATTGCAGGGTAGATGCCAGTGTTGTAGCTGTACTGGAACAGCTTGGCTAGGGGCGCGGTAAGTTCTGGAGCACAGGTCTTCAGTACTATTGCCGGAATATTGTCAGGACCCATAGCTTTTGCAGTATCCAGTGCCTTCAGTCGTTTCTTGATATCACACGGAGTGAATCGAATTGGCTGAAGTCTGACATCTGTGATGCTAGAGACTTCAGGAGGAGGCTGAGATGGATCATCAACTCGGCACTTCTGGCTGAAGATTGTTGCAAATGCTTCAGCCTTATCTTTCACACTGATGTGCTGGGCTTCCCCATCATTGAGGATGGGGATATTTGTGGATTAGTTGGTTGTTTAATTGTCCACCACCATTCATGGCTGGATGTGGCAGGACTGCAGAGCTTAGATCTGATCCGTTGGTTATGGGATCGCTTAGCTCTGTCTATCGCATGCTGCTTACGCAGTCATTGTTTATTCAGGGTAAGGGTCACTCATTCTGTATCTGTACAGAGTCACTGTTTATTCAGGGTAAGGATCACTCACTGTGTAACTGTACAGAGTCACTGTTTATTCAGTGTAAGGGTCACTCACTGTGTAACTGTACAGAGTCACTCACTGTGTAACTGAAACCAGGATGTAGAAGCAGATTGGGTAGAGATGAGAAATGATGAAGGCAAGAAGTGGGAGTGGTGTACAGGCCCCCTAACCACATGATAGGACGGGTTATATATGGAAGAAATAATGGGAGCTTGTCCGAAGCGATAATCATGGGGGATTTTAATCTACATATAGATTGGAAAAGTCAGATGTGCAAAGGAGTGTAGGTGAGTAGTTCATAGAATGTTTTCAGGATAGTTTCTTGGAACAGAATGTTCTGGAGCAACCAGAGAGCAGGCTATACTAGACAAAGAACAAAAGAACAAAGAAAATTACAGCACAGGAACAGGCCCTTCGGCCCTCCAAGCCTACGCCGATCCAAATCCTCTGTCTATACCTGTCGCCTATTTTCTAAGGGTGTGTATCTCTTTACTTCCTGCCCATTCATGTATCTGTCTAGATACATCTTAAAAGACGCTATCGTGCCTGCATCTACCACCTCCGCTGGTAATGCGTTCCATGCACCCACCACCCTCTGCGTAAAGAACTTTCCACGCATATCCCCCCTAAACTTTTCCCCTTTCACTTTAAACTCGTGTCCCCTTGTAATTGAATCCCCCACTCTGGGAAAAAGCTTCTTGCTATCCATCCACCCTGTCTATACCTCTCATGATTTTGTACACCTCAATCAGGTCTCCCCTCAACCGCCGTCTTTCTAATGAAAATAATCCTAATCTACTCAACCTCTCTTCATAGCTAGCGCCCTCCATACCAGGCAACATCCTGGTGAACCTCCTCTGCACCCTCTCCAAAGCATCCACATCCTTTTGGTAATGTGGCGACCAGAACTGCACGCAGTATTCCAAATGTGGCCGAACCAAAGTCCTATACAACTGTAACATGACCTGCCAACTCTTGTACTCAATACACCGTCCGATGAAGGAAAGCATGCCGTATGCCTTCTTGACCACTCTATTGACCTGCGTTGCCACCTTCAGGGAACAATGGACCTGAACACCCAAATCTCTCTGTACATCAATTTTCACCAGGACTTTTCCATTTACTGTATAGTTCACTCTTGAATTGGATCTTCCAAAATGCATCACCTCGCATTTGCCCTGATTGAACTCCATCTGCCATTTCTCTGCCCAACTCTCCAGTCTATCTATATTCTGCTGTATTCTCTGACAGTCCCCTTCAGTATCTGCTACTCCACCAATCTTAGTGTCGTCTGCAAACTTGCTAATCAGACCACCTATACTTTCCTCCAATACTAGACCTGGTATTGTGCAACGAGATGGGATTAATTAATGACCTCATAGTGAAGGCGCCCCTAGGCAGCAGTGATCATAATATGATTGAAATTTACACTTAGTTTGAGGAAGGGAAGAGGGGGGTCTAAGACTAGTATTTTAAATTTAAATAAGGGCAATTATGAGGGCATGAAAGCTGAGTTAGCAAAAGTGAACTGGCAAAGTAGGTTAAGGGATAGGTCAATAGAGATGCAGTGGCAGATATTTAAGGGGATATTTCAGAATACAGAGAATAGATACATTCCAATGAGAAAGAAAAATTCCAATGGGAGGATGCCCTATCCTGGTGAACTGAAAAAGTTAAAGATAGTATCAAACTTAAAGAAAAAGCACATAATTGCACAAAGATGGGAGGCGGGTCAGAAGATCGGACAGAATATAAAATGCAGCAAAGAATGACTAAAAGGTTAATAAGGAGGGAAAAATTAGAGTACGAGAGAAAGCTGGCTAGAAGTATAAAGACAGATAGTAAGAGTTTCTATAGATATTTACAAAAGAAAAGAGTTAACAAAGTGAGCATTGGTCCTATAGAAAGTGAGTCTGGGGAATTAATAATGGATAATAAGGAGATTGCAGATGAATTGAACAGATATTTTGCATCGGTCTTCGTCATAGAGGATACAATACTATCCCAGAAATAGCTGTAAATCAGGAAATGGAAGGGAGGGAGGAACTCAAGAAAATTACAATCACCAGGGAAGTGATACTGAGCAAATTGTTGAAACTGCGGGCTGACAAGTCCCCGGGTCCTGATGGACTTCATCCTAGGGTGGTTAGTGAGATAGTTGATGCATTGGTTTTAATTTTCCAAAATTCCCTAGATTCGGGAAAGGTTCCATTAGATTGGAAAATAGCCAATGTAACTCCTTTATTCAAAAAGGGAGGGAGACAGAAAGCAGGAAACTACAGGCCAGTTAGCTTAACGTCAGTCTTAGGGAAAATATTAGAAGCTATTAATAAAGACATTATAGCAGGGCACTTAGAAAAATTCAAAGTAATCAGGCAGAGTCAGAGTTGTATGAAAGGGAAATCATGTTTAACCAATTTATTGGAGTTCTTTGAAGAAGTAACATGTGCTGTGGATATAACTGGTGGATGTATTGTACTTCGATTTCCAGAAGGCATTTGATAAGGTTATTGTGGAAAATAAAGGCTCATGGTGTAGGGAGTAACATTTTGGCATGGACAGAAGATTGGCTAGCTAACAGGAAACAGAGAGTAGGCATAAATGGATCACTTTCTGTTGCCAAGATGTAACGAGTGTGTGTCACAGGGATCAGTGCTGCGACTTCAACTTTTTACAATTTATATAAATGACTTAGATGAAGGGACTGAAGGTATGGTTGCTAAATTTGCTGTTGACACAAAGATAGATAGGAAAGTAAGTTGTGAAGAGGACATAAGGAGGTACAAAGGCGTATAGATAGTTTAAGTGAGTGGGCAAAGACCTGGCAAATGGAGTATAATGTGGGAAAATGTGAAATTGTTCATTTTGGCAGGAAGAGTAAAAAAGAAGCATATTATCGAAATGGTGAGAGATTGTAGAGGTCTGAGATGCAGAGGGATCTGGGTGTCCTAGTGCATGAATCGCAAAAGATTAGTATGCAGGTGCAGCACGTAACTAGGAAAGCTAATAGAATGTTATGGTTTATCGCGAGGGGAATTGAATACAAAAGTAGGGTGGTTATGCTTCAGTTATACAGGGCATTGGTGAGACCACATCTGGAGTACTGTGTACAGTATAGGTCTCCTCATTTAAGGAAGGATGTAAATGCGTTGGAAGCAGGTCAGAGAAGGTTTATTAGACTAATATCTTGAATGGGCAGGTTGTCTTATGAGGAAAGATTGGACAGGGTAGGCTTGTATCCGCTGGAGTTCTGAAGAATAAGAGGCGACTTGATTGAAACACAAGATCCTGAGTGGTCTTGACAGGGTGGATGTGGAAAGGATGTTTCCTCTTGTGGGAGAATCTAAAACTAGAGGTCACTGTTTAAAAATAAGGGGTCACCCATTTAAGACAGAGATGAGGAGAAATTTTTTCTCTCTGAGGCTCATGAGTCGTTGGAACTCTCTTCCTCAAAAGGCAGTGGAAGCAGGGTCTTTGAATAATTTTAAGGCAGAGGTAGATAGATCCTTGATAAGCAAGGGGGTGAAAGGTTATCGGGGGTCAGCGGGAATGTGGAGTTGAGGTTACAATCAGATCAGCCATGATCTTATTGAATGGTGGAGCAGGCTCGAGGGGCCAAGTGGCCTACACCTGCTCCAAATTCGTATGTTCGTATGTAAGGGTTACTCAGCGTAACTGTGCGGAGTCACTGTTTATTCAGCAGGGTAAGGGTTACTCAGTGTAACTGTACAGAGTCACTGTTTATTCAGCAGGGTAAGGGTTACACAGTGTAACTGTGCAGAGTCACTGTTTATTCAGCAGGGTAAGGATAACTCAGTGTAACTGTGTGGAGTCACTGTTTATTCAGCAGGATAAGGGTTACTCAGTGTAACTGTACAGAGTCACTGTTTATTCAGCAGGGTAAGGGTTACTCAGTGTAACTGTGTGGAGTCACTGTTTATTCAGCAGGGTAAGGGTTACTCAGTGTAACTGTACAGAGTCACTGTTTATTCAGCAGGGTAAGGGTTACACAGTGTAACTGTGCAGAGTCACTGTTTATTCAGCAGGGTAAGGGTTACTCAGTGTAACTGTACAGAGTCACTGTTTATTCAGCAGGGTAAGGGTTACTCAGTGTAACTGTGCAGAGTCACTGTTTATTCAGCAGGATAAGGGTTACTCAGTGTAACTGTGCAGAGTCACTGTTTATTCAGCAGGGTAAGTGTTATTCAGTGTAACTGTGTGGTCACTGTTTATTCAGCAGGGTAAGGGTTACTCAGTGTAACTGCACAGAGTCACTGTTTATTCAGCAGGATAAGGGTTACTCAGTGTAACTGTTGAGTGTCACTGTTTATTCAGCAGAGTAAGGGGTACTCAGTGTAACTGTACAGAGTCACTGTTTATTCAGCAGGGTAAGGGTTACTCAGTGTAACTGTGTGGTCACTGTTTATTCAGCAGGGTAAGTGTTACTCAGTGTAACTGTACAGAGTCACTGTTTATTCAGCAGGGTAAGGGTTACTCAGTGTAACTGTACGGAGTCACTGTTTATTCAGCAGGGTAAGTGTTACTCAGTGTAACTGTGTGGTCACTGTTTATTCAGCAGGGTAAGGGTTACTCAGTGTAACTGTACAGAGTCACTGTTTATTCAGCAGGATAAGGGTTACTCAGTGTAACTGTGCAGAGTCACTGTTTATTCAGCAGAGTAAGGGTTACTCAGTGTAACTGTACGGAGTCACTGTTTATTCAGCAGGGTAATGGTTACTCAGTGTAACTGTACAGAGTCACTGTTTATTCAGCAGGGTAAGGGCTACTCAGTGTAACTGTACAGAGTCACTGTTTATTCAGCAGGGTAAGGGTTACTCAGTGTAACTGTACAGAGTCACTGTTTATTCAGCAGGGTAAGGGTTACTCAGTGTAACTGTACAGAGTCACTGTTTATTCAGCAGGGTAAGTGTTACTCAGTGTAACTGTGTGGTCACTGTTTATTCAGCAGGGTAAGGGTTACTCAGTGTAACTGACAGAGTCACTGTTTATTCAGCAGGATAAGGGTTACTCAGTGTAACTGTGCAGAGTCACTGTTTATTCAGCAGAGTAAGGGTTACTCAGTGTAACTGTACGGAGTCACTGTTTATTCAGCAAGGTAATGGTTACTCAGTGTAACTGTACAGAGTCACTGTTTATTCAGCAGGGTAAGGGTTACTCAGTGTAACTGTACAGAGTCACTGTTTATTCAGCAGGGTAAGGGTTACTCAGTGTAACTGTACAGAGTCACTGTTTATTCAGCAGGGTAATGGTTACTCAGTGTAACTGTACAGAGTCACTGTTTATTCAGCAGGGTAAGGGTTACTCAGTGTAACTGTACAGAGTCACTGTTTATTCAGCAGGGTAAGGGTTACTCAGTGTAACTGTACAGAGTCACTGTTTATTCAGCAGGGTAAGGGTTACTCAGTGTAACTGTACAGAGTCACTGTTTATTCAGCAGGGTAAGGGTTACTCAGTGTAGCTGTACAGAGTCACTGTTTATTCAGCAGGGTAAGGGTTACTCAGTGTAACTGTACAGAGTGACTGTTTATTCAGCAGGGTAAGGGTTACTCAGTGTAACTGTACAGAGTCACTGTTTATTCAGCAGGGTAAGGGTTACTCAGTGTAACTGTGTGGAGTCACTGTTTATTCAGCAGGGTAAGGGTTACTCAGTGTAACTGTACAGAGTCACTGTTTATTCAGCAGAGTAAGAGTTACTCAGTGTAACTGTACGGAGTCACTGTTTATTCAGCAGGGTAAGGGTTACTCAGTGTAACTGTGCGGAGTCACTGTTTATTCAGCAGGATAAGGGTTACTCAGTGTAACTGTACAGAGTCACTGTTTATTCAGCAGGGTAAGGGTTACTCAGTGTAACTGTACAGAGTCACTGTTTATTCAGCAGGGTAAGGGTTACTCAGTGTAACTGTACAGAGTCACTGTTTATTCAGCAGGGTAAGGGTTACTCAGTGTAACTGTGTGGAGTCACTTTTTATTCAGCAGGGTAAGGGTTACTCAGTGTAACTGTACAGAGTCACTGTTTATTCAGCAGGGTAAGGGTTACTCAGCGTAACTGTCTGGTCACTGTTTATTCAGCAGGGTAAGGGTTACTCAGTGTAACTGTGTGGAGTCACTGTTTATTCAGCAGGGTAAGGGTTACTCAGTGTAACTGTACAGAGTCACTGTTTATTCAGCAGGGTAAGGGTTACTCAGTGTAACTGTGTGGAGTCACTGTTTATTCAGCAGGGTAAGGGTTACTCAGTGTAACTGTGTGGAGTCACTGTTTATTCAGCAGGGTAAGGGTTACTCAGTGTAACTGTACAGAGTCACTGTTTATTCAGCAGGGTAAGGGTTACTCAGTGTAACTGTACAGAGTCACTGTTTATTCAGCAGGGTAAGGGTTACTCAGCGTAACTGTACAGAGTCACTGTTTATTCAGCAGGATAAGGGTTACTCAGTGTAACTGTACAGAGTCACTGTTTATTCAGCAGGGTAAGTGTTACTCAGTGTAACTGTACAGAGTCACTGTTTATTCAGCAGGGTAAGGGTTACTCAGTGTAACTGTACAGAGTCACTGTTTATTCAGCAGGGTAAGGGTTACTCAGTGTAACTGTACAGAGTCACTGTTTATTCAGCAGGGTGAGGGTTACTCAGTGTAACTGTACAGAGTCACTGTTTATTCAGCAGGGTAAGGGTTACTCAGTGTAACTGTGTGGAGTCACTGTTTATTCAGCAGACTAAGAGTTACTCAGTGTAACTGTACAGAGTCACTGTTTATTCAGCAGGGTAAGGGTTACTCAGTGTAACTGTACAGAGTCACTGTTTATTCAGCAGGGTAAGGGTTACTCAGTGTAACTGTACAGAGTCACTGTTTATTCAGCAGGGTAAGGGTTACTCAGTGTAACTGTACAGAGTGACTGTTTATTCAGCAGGGTAAGGGTTACTCAGTGTAACTGTGCAGAGTCACTGTTTATTCAGCAGGGTAAGGGTTACTCAGTGTAACTGTACAGAGTCACTGTTTATTCAGCAGGGTAAGGGTTACTCAGTGTAACTGTGTGGAGTCACTGTTTATTCAGCAGGGTAAGGGTTACTCAGTGTAACTGTGTGGAGTCACTTTTTATTCAGCAGGGTAAGGGTTACTCAGTGTAACTGTACAGAGTCACTGTTTATTCAGCAGGGTAAGGGTTACTCAGCGTAACTGTGTGGTCACTGTTTATTCAGCAGGGTAAGGGTTACTCAGTGTAACTGTACAGAGTCACTGTTTATTCAGCAGGGTAAGGGTTACTCAGTGTAACTGTGTGGAGTCACTGTTTATTCAGCAGGGTAAGGGTTAGTCAGTGTAACTGTACAGAGTCACTGTTTATTCAGCAGGGTAAGGGTTACTCAGTGTAACTGTGTGGTCACTGTTTATTCAGCAGGGTAAGGGTTACTCAGTGTAACTGTGTGGAGTCACTGTTTATTCAGTAGGGTGAGGGTTACTCAGTGTAACTGTACAGAGTCACTGTTTATTCAGCAGGGTAAGGGTTACTCAGTGTAACTGTGTGGTCACTGTTTATTCAGCAGGGTAAGGGTTACTCAGTGTAACTGTACAGAGTCACTGTTTATTCAGCAGGGTAAGGGTTACTCAGTGTAACTGCACAGAGTCACTGTTTATTCAGCAGGGTAAGGGTTACTCAGTGTAACTGTACGGAGTCACTGTTTATTCAGCAGGGTAAGGGTTACTCAGTGTAACTGTACAGAGTCACTGTTTATTCAGCAGGGTAAGGGTTACTCAGTGTAACTGTCCAGAGTCACTGTTTATACAGCAGGGTGAGGGTTACTCAGTGTAACTGTGTGGTCACTGTTTATTCAGCAGGGTCAGGGTTACTCAGTGTAACTGTACGGAGTCCCTGTTTATTCAGCAGGTTAAGGGTTACTCAGTGTAACTGTACAGAGTCACTGTTTATTCAGCAGGGTAAGGGTTACTCAGTGTAACTGTACAGAGTCACTGTTTATTCAGCAGGGTAAGGGTTACTCAGTGTAACTGTACAGAGTCACTGTTTATTCAGCAGTGTAAGGGTTACTCAGTGTAACTGTACAGAGTCACTGTTTATTCAGCAGGGTAAGGGTTACTCAGTGTAACTGTACAGAGTCACTGTTTATTCAGCAGGGTAAGGGTTACTCAGTGTAACTGTACAGAGTCACTGTTTATTCAGCAGGGTAAGGGTTACTCAGTGTAACTGTGCGGAGTCACTGTTTATTCAGCAGGGTAAGGGTTACTCAGTGCAACTGTACAGAGTCACTGTTTATTCAGCAGGGTAAGGGTTACTCAGTGTAACTGTACAGAGTCACTGTTTATTCAGCAGGGTAAGGGTTACTCAGTGTAACTGTACAGAGTCACTGTTTATTCAGCAGGGTAAGGGTTACTCAGTGTAACTGTACAGAGTCACTGTTTATACAGCAGGGTAAGGGTTACTCAGTGTAACTGTGTGGAGTCACTGTTTATTCAGCAGGGTAAGGGTTACTCAGTGTAACTGTGCAGAGTCACTGTTTATTCAGCAGGGTAAGGGTTACTCAGTGTAACTGTACAGAGTCACTGTTTATTCAGCAGGGTAAGGGTTACTCAGTGTAACTGTACAGAGTCACTGTTTATTCAGCAGGGTAAGGGTTACTCAGTGTAACTGTACAGAGTCACTGTTTATTCAGCAGGGTAAGGGTTACTCAGTGTAACTGTACGGAGTCACTGTTTATTCAGCAGGGTAATGGTTACTCAGTGTAACGGTACAGAGTCACTGTTTATTCAGCAGGGTAAGGGTTAATCAGTGTAACTGTGTGGTCACTGTTTATTCAGCAGGGTAAGGGTTACTCAGTGTAACGGTACGGAGTCACTGTTTATTCAGCAGGGTAAGGGTTACTCAGTGTAACTGTACAGAGTCACTGTTTATTCAGCAGGGTAAGGGTTACTCAGTGTAACTGTACAGAATCACTGTTTATTCAGCAGGGTAAGGGTTACTCAGTGTAACTGTGTGGTCACTGTTTATTCAGCAGGGTAAGGGTTACTCAGTGTAACTGTACAGAGTCACTGTTTATTCAGCAGGGTAAGGGTTACTCAGTGTAACTGTACAGAGTCACTGTTTATTCAGCAGGGTAAGGGTTACTCAGTGTAACTGTACAGAGTCACTGTTTATTCAGCAGGGTAAGGGTTACTCAGTGTAACTGTACAGAGTCACTGTTTATTCAGCAGGGTCAGGGTTACTCAGCGTAACTGTACAGAGTCACTGTTTATTCAGCAGTGTAAGGGTTACTCAGTGTAACAGTACAGAGTCACTGTTTATTCAGCAGGGTAAGGGTTACTCAGTGTAACTGTACAGAGTCACTGTTTATTCAGCAGGGTAAGAGTTACTCAGTGTAACTGTACAGAGTCACTGTTTATTCAGCAGGGTAAGGGTTACTCAGTGCAACTGTACAGAGTCACTGTTTATTCAGCAGGGTAAGGGTTACTCAGTGTAACTGTACAGAGTCACTGTTTATTCAGCAGGGTAAGGGTTACTCAGTGTAACTGTACAGAGTCACTGTTTATTCAGCAGGGTAAGGGTTACTCAGTGTAACTGTGCAGAGTCACTGTTTATTCAGCAGGGTAAGGGTTACTCAGTGTAACTGTGCAGAGTCACTGTTTATTCAGCAGGGTAAGGGTTACTCAGTGTAACTGTACAGAGTCACTGTTTATTCAGCAGGGTAAGGGTTACTCAGTGTAACTGCACAGAGTCACTGTTTATTCAGCAGGGTAAGGGTTACTCAGTGTAACTGCACAGAGTCACTGTTTATTCAGCAGGGTAAGGGTTACTCAGTGTAACTGCACAGAGTCACTGTTTATTCAGCAGGGTAAGGGTTACTCAGTGTAACTGTACAGAGTCACTGTTTATTCAGCAGGGTAAGGGTTACTCAGTGTAACTGTGTGGAGTCATTGTTTATTCAGTAGGGTGAGGGTTACTCAGTGTAACTGTACAGAGTCACTGTTTATTCAGCAGGGTAAGGGTTACTCAGTGTAACTGCACAGAGTCACTGTTTATTCAGCAGGGTAAGGGTTACTCAGTGTAACTGTACGGAGTCACTGTTTATTCAGCAGGGTAAGGGTTACTCAGTGTAACTGTACAGAGTCACTGTTTATTCAGCAGGGTAAGGGTTACTCAGTGTAACTGTCCAGAGTCACTGTTTATACAGCAGGGTGAGGGTTACTCAGTGTAACTGTGTGGTCACTGTTTATTCAGCAGGGTCAGGGTTACTCAGTGTAACTGTGTGGAGTCACTGTATATTCAGCAGGGTAAGGGTTACTCAGTGTAACTGTACGGAGTCCCTGTTTATTCAGCAGGTTAAGGGTTACTCAGTGTAACTGTACAGAGTCACTGTTTATTCAGCAGGGTAAGGGTTACTCAGTGTAACTGTACAGAGTCACTGTTTATTCAGCAGGGTAAGGGTTACTCAGTGTAACTGTACAGAGTCACTGTTTATTCAGCAGTGTAAGGGTTACTCAGTGTAACTGTACAGAGTCACTGTTTATTCAGCAGGGTAAGGGTTACTCAGTGTAACTGTACAGAGTCACTGTTTATTCAGCAGGGTAAGGGTTACTCAGTGCAACTGTACAGAGTCACTGTTTATTCAGCAGGGTAAGGGTTACTCAGTGTAACTGTACAGAGTCACTGTTTATTCAGCAGGGTAAGGGTTACTCAGTGTAACTGTGCGGAGTCACTGTTTATTCAGCAGGGTAAGGGTTACTCAGTGCAACTGTACAGAGTCACTGTTTATTCAGCAGGGTAAGGGTTACTCAGTGTAACTGTACAGAGTCACTGTTTATTCAGCAGGGTAAGGGTTACTCAGTGTAACTGTGTGGAGTCACTGTTTATTCAGCAGGGTAAGGGTTACTCAGTGTAACTGTACAGAGTCACTGTTTATACAGCAGGGTAAGGGTTACTCAGTGTAACTGTGTGGAGTCACTGTTTATTCAGCAGGGTAAGGGTTACTCAGTGTAACTGTACAGAGTCACTGTTTATTCAGCAGGGTAAGGGTTACTCAGTGTAACTGTACAGAGTCACTGTTTATTCAGCAGGGTAAGGGTTACTCAGTGTAACTGTACAGAGTCACTGTTTATTCAGCAGGGTAAGGGTTACTCAGTGTAACTGTACAGAGTCACTGTTTATTCAGCAGGGTAAGGGTTACTCAGTGTAACTGTGCGGAGTCTATGTTTATTCAGCAGGGTAATGGTTACTCAGTGTAACGGTACAGAGTCACTGTTTATTCAGCAGGGTAAGGGTTAATCAGTGTAACTGTGTGGTCACTGTTTATTCAGCAGGGTAAGGGTTACTCAGTGTAACGGTACGGAGTCACTGTTTATTCAGCAGGGTAAGGGTTACTCAGTGTAACTGTACAGAGTCACTGTTTATTCAGCAGGGTAAGGGTTACTCAGTGTAACTGTACAGAATCACTGTTTATTCAGCAGGGTAAGGGTTACTCAGTGTAACTGTGTGGTCACTGTTTATTCAGCAGGGTAAGGGTTACTCAGTGTAACTGTACAGAGTCACTGTTTATTCAGCAGGGTAAGGGTTACTCAGTGTAAATGTACAGAGTCACTGTTTATTCAGCAGGGTAAGGGTTACTCAGTGTAACTGTACAGAGTCACTGTTTATTCAGCAGGGTAAGGGTTACTCAGTGTAACTGTACAGAGTCACTGTTTATTCAGAAGGGTAAGGGTTACTCAGCGTAACTGTACAGAGTCACTGTTTATTCAGCAGGGTAAGGGTTACTCAGTGTAACTGTACAGAGTCACTGTTTATTCAGCAGGGTAAGGGTTACTCAGTGTAACTGTACAGAGTCACTGTTTATTCAGCAGGGTAAGAGTTACTCAGTGTAACTGTACAGAGTCACTGTTTATTCAGCAGGGTAAGGGTTACTCAGTGTAACTGTACAGAGTCACTGTTTATTCAGCAGGGTAAGGGTTACTCAGTGTAACTGTACAGAGTCACTGTTTATTCAGCAGGGTAAGGGTTACTCAGTGTAACTGTACAGAGTCACTGTTTATTCAGCAGGGTAAGGGTTACTCAGTGTAACTGTGCAGAGTCACTGTTTATTCAGCAGGGTAAGGGTTACTCAGTGTAACTGTGCAGAGTCACTGTTTATTCAGCAGGGTAAGGGTTACTCAGTGTAACTGTACAGAGTCACTGTTTATTCAGCAGGGTAAGGGTTACTCAGTGTAACTGCACAGAGTCACTGTTTATTCAGCAGGGTAAGGGTTACTCAGTGTAACTGCACAGAGTCACTGTTTATTCAGCAGGGTAAGGGTTACTCAGTGTAACTGCACAGAGTCACTGTTTATTCAGCAGGGTAAGGGTTACTCAGTGTAACTGTACAGAGTCACTGTTTATTCAGCAGGGTAAGGGTTACTCAGTGTAACTGTGTGGAGTCACTGTTTATTCAGTAGGGTGAGGGTTACTCAGTGTAACTGTACAGAGTCACTGTTTATTCAGCAGGGTAAGGGTTACTCAGTGTAACTGCACAGAGTCACTGTTTATTCAGCAGGGTAAGGGTTACTCAGTGTAACTGTACGGAGTCACTGTTTATTCAGCAGGGTAAAGGTTACTCAGTGTAACTGTACAGAGTCACTGTTTATTCAGCAGGGTAAGGGTTACTCAGTGTAACTGTGTGGAGTCACTGTTTATTCAGCAGGGTAAGGGTTACTCAGTGTAACTGTGCGGAGTCACTGTTTATTCAGCAGGGTAAGGGTTACTCAGTGTAACTGTACAGAGTCACTGTTTATTCAGCAGGGTAAGGGTTACTCAGCGTAACTGTACAGAGTCACTGTTTATTCAGCAGGATAAGGGTTACTCAGTGTAACTGTACAGAGTCACTGTTTATTCAGCAGGGTAAGGGTTACTCAGTGTAACTGTGTGGAGTCACTGTTTATTCAGCAGGGTAAGGGTTACTCAGTGTAACTGTGTGGAGTCACTGTTTATTCAGCAGGGTAAGGGTTACTCAGTGTAACTGACAGAGTCACTGTTTATTCAGCAGGGTAAGGGTTACTCAGTGTAACTGTACGGAGTCACTGTTTATTCAGCAGGGTAAGGGTTACTCAGTGTAACTGTACAGAGTCACTGTTTATTCAGCAGGGTAAGGGTTACTCTGTAACTGGACAGAGTCACTGTTTATTCAGCAGGGTCAGGGTTACTCAGTGTAACTGTGTGGAGTCACTGTATATTCAGCAGGGTAAGGGTTACTCAGTGTAACTGTACGGAGTCCCTGTTTATTCAGCAGGTTAAGGGTTACTCAGTGTAACTGTACAGAGTCACTGTTTATTCAGCAGGGTAAGGGTTACTCAGTGTAACTGTACAGAGTCACTGTTTATTCAGCAGGGTAAGGGTTACTCAGTGTAACTGTACAGAGTCACTGTTTATTCAGCAGTGTAAGGGTTACTCAGTGTAACTGTACAGAGTCACTGTTTATTCAGCAGGGTAAGGGTTACTCAGTGTAACTGTACAGAGTCACTGTTTATTCAGCAGGGTAAGGGTTACTCAGTGCAACTGTACAGAGTCACTGTTTATTCAGCAGGGTAAGGGTTACTCAGTGTAACTGTACAGAGTCACTGTTTATTCAGCAGGGTAAGGGTTACTCAGTGTAACTGTGCGGAGTCACTGTTTATTCAGCAGGGTAAGGGTTACTCAGTGCAACTGTACAGAGTCACTGTTTATTCAGCAGGGTAAGGGTTACTCAGTGTAACTGTACAGAGTCACTGTTTATTCAGCAGGGTAAGGGTTACTCAGTGTAACTGTGTGGAGTCACTGTTTATTCAGCAGGGTAAGGGTTACTCAGTGTAACTGTACAGAGTCACTGTTTATACAGCAGGGTAAGGGTTACTCAGTGTAACTGTGTGGAGTCACTGTTTATTCAGCAGGGTAAGGGTTACTCAGTGTAACTGTACAGAGTCACTGTTTATTCAGCAGGGTAAGGGTTACTCAGTGTAACTGTACAGAGTCACTGTTTATTCAGCAGGGTAAGGGTTACTCAGTGTAACTGTACAGAGTCACTGTTTATTCAGCAGGGTAAGGGTTACTCAGTGTAACTGTACAGAGTCACTGTTTATTCAGCAGGGTAAGGGTTACTCAGTGTAACTGTGCGGAGTCTATGTTTATTCAGCAGGGTAATGGTTACTCAGTGTAACGGTACAGAGTCACTGTTTATTCAGCAGGGTAAGGGTTAATCAGTGTAACTGTGTGGTCACTGTTTATTCAGCAGGGTAAGGGTTACTCAGTGTAACGGTACGGAGTCACTGTTTATTCAGCAGGGTAAGGGTTACTCAGTGTAACTGTACAGAGTCACTGTTTATTCAGCAGGGTAAGGGTTACTCAGTGTAACTGTACAGAATCACTGTTTATTCAGCAGGGTAAGGGTTACTCAGTGTAACTGTGTGGTCACTGTTTATTCAGCAGGGTAAGGGTTACTCAGTGTAACTGTACAGAGTCACTGTTTATTCAGCAGGGTAAGGGTTACTCAGTGTAAATGTACAGAGTCACTGTTTATTCAGCAGGGTAAGGGTTACTCAGTGTAACTGTACAGAGTCACTGTTTATTCAGCAGGGTAAGGGTTACTCAGTGTAACTGTACAGAGTCACTGTTTATTCAGAAGGGTAAGGGTTACTCAGCGTAACTGTACAGAGTCACTGTTTATTCAGCAGGGTAAGGGTTACTCAGTGTAACTGTACAGAGTCACTGTTTATTCAGCAGGGTAAGGGTTACTCAGTGTAACTGTACAGAGTCACTGTTTATTCAGCAGGGTAAGAGTTACTCAGTGTAACTGTACAGAGTCACTGTTTATTCAGCAGGGTAAGGGTTACTCAGTGTAACTGTACAGAGTCACTGTTTATTCAGCAGGGTAAGGGTTACTCAGTGTAACTGTACAGAGTCACTGTTTATTCAGCAGGGTAAGGGTTACTCAGTGTAACTGTACAGAGTCACTGTTTATTCAGCAGGGTAAGGGTTACTCAGTGTAACTGTGCAGAGTCACTGTTTATTCAGCAGGGTAAGGGTTACTCAGTGTAACTGTGCAGAGTCACTGTTTATTCAGCAGGGTAAGGGTTACTCAGTGTAACTGTACAGAGTCACTGTTTATTCAGCAGGGTAAGGGTTACTCAGTGTAACTGCACAGAGTCACTGTTTATTCAGCAGGGTAAGGGTTACTCAGTGTAACTGCACAGAGTCACTGTTTATTCAGCAGGGTAAGGGTTACTCAGTGTAACTGCACAGAGTCACTGTTTATTCAGCAGGGTAAGGGTTACTCAGTGTAACTGTACAGAGTCACTGTTTATTCAGCAGGGTAAGGGTTACTCAGTGTAACTGTGTGGAGTCACTGTTTATTCAGTAGGGTGAGGGTTACTCAGTGTAACTGTACAGAGTCACTGTTTATTCAGCAGGGTAAGGGTTACTCAGTGTAACTGCACAGAGTCACTGTTTATTCAGCAGGGTAAGGGTTACTCAGTGTAACTGTACGGAGTCACTGTTTATTCAGCAGGGTAAAGGTTACTCAGTGTAACTGTGTGGAGTCACTGTTTATTCAGCAGGGTAAGGGTTACTCAGTGTAACTGTGCGGAGTCACTGTTTATTCAGCAGGGTAAGGGTTACTCAGTGTAACTGTACAGAGTCACTGTTTATTCAGCAGGGTAAGGGTTACTCAGCGTAACTGTACAGAGTCACTGTTTATTCAGCAGGATAAGGGTTACTCAGTGTAACTGTACAGAGTCACTGTTTATTCAGCAGGGTAAGGGTTACTCAGTGTAACTGTGTGGAGTCACTGTTTATTCAGCAGGGTAAGGGTTACTCAGTGTAACTGTGTGGAGTCACTGTTTATTCAGCAGGGTAAGGGTTACTCAGTGTAACTGACAGAGTCACTGTTTATTCAGCAGGGTAAGGGTTACTCAGTGTAACTGTACGGAGTCACTGTTTATTCAGCAGGGTAAGGGTTACTCAGTGTAACTGTACAGAGTCACTGTTTATTCAGCAGGGTAAGGGTTACTCTGTAACTGGACAGAGTCACTGTTTATTCAGCAGGGTAAGGGTTACTCAGTGTAACTGTACAGAGTCACTGTTTATTCATCAGGGTAAGGGTTATTCAGTGTAACTGTGTGGAGTCACTGTTTATTCAGCAGGGTAAGCGTTACTCAGTGTAACTGTGTGGAGTCACTGTTTATTCAGCAGGGTAAGGGTTACTCAGTGTAACTGTACAGAGTCACTGTTTATTCAGCAGGGTAAGGGTTACTCAGCGTGACTGTGTGGTCACTGTTTATTCAGCAGGGTAAGGGTTACTCAGTGTAACTGTGTGGAGTCACTGTTTATTCAGCAGGGTAAGGGTTACTCAGTGTAACTGTACAGAGTCACTGTTTATTCAGCAGGGTAAGGGTTACTCAGTGTAACTGTGCAGAGTCACTGTTTATTCAGCAGAGTAAGGGTTACTCAGTGTAACTGTACGGAGTCACTGTTTATTCAGCAGGGTAAGGGTTACTCAGTGTAACTGTACAGAGTCACTGTTTATTCAGCAGGAAAAGGGTTACTCAGAGTAACTGTGTGGTCACTGTTTATTCAGCAGGGTAAGGGTTACTCAGTGTAACTGTACGGAGTCACTGTTTATTCAGCAGGGTAAGGGTTACTCAGTGTAACTGTACAGAGTCACTGTTTATTCAGCAGGGTAAGGGTTACTCAGTGTAACTGTACAGAGTCACTGTTTATTCAGCAGGGTAAGGGTTACTCAGTGTAACTGTACGGAGTCACTGTTTATTCAGCAGGGTAAGGGTTACTCAGTGTAACTGTACCGAGTCACTGTTTATTCAGCAGGGTAAGGGTTACTCAGTGTAACTGTACAGAGTCACTGTTTATTCAGCAGGGTAAGGGTTACTCAGTGTAACTGTGCGGAGTCACTGTTTATTCAGCAGGGTAAGGGTTACTCAGTGTAACTGTACAGAGTCACTGATTATTCAGCAGGGAAAGTGTTACTCAGTGTAACTGTGTTGTCACTGTTTATTCAGCAGGATAAGGGTTACTCAGTGTAACTGTACAGAGTCACTTTTTATTCAGCAGGGTAAGGGTTACTCAGTGTAACTGTGTGGAGTCACTGTTTATTCAGCAGGGTAAGGGTTACTCAGTGTAACTGTACAGAGTCACTGTTTATTCAGCAGGGTAAGGGTTACTCAGCGTAACTGTGTGGTCACTGTTTATTCAGCAGGGTAAGGGTTACTCAGTGTAACTGTGTGGAGTCACTGTTTATTCAGCAGGGTAAGGGTTACTCAGTGTAACTGTACAGAGTCACTGTTTATTCAGCAGGGTAAGGGTTACTCAGTGTAACTGTGTGGAGTCACTGTTTATTCAGCAGGGTAAGGGTTACTCAGTGTAACTGTACAGAGTCACTGTTTATTCAGCAGGGTAAGGGTTACTCAGTGTAACTGTACAGAGTCACTGTTTATTCAGCAGGGTAAGGGTTACTCAGCGTAACTGTACAGAGTCACTGTTTATTCAGCAGGATAAGGGTTACTCAGTGTAACTGTACAGAGTCACTGTTTATTCAGCAGGGTAAGTGTTACTCAGTGTAACTGTACAGAGTCACTGTTTATTCAGCAGGGTAAGGGTTACTCAGTGTAACTGTACAGAGTCACTGTTTATTCAGCAGGGTAAGGGTTACTCAGTGTAACTGTACAGAGTCACTGTTTATTCAGCAGGGTAAGGGTTACTCAGTGTAACTGTACAGAGTCACTGTTTATTCAGCAGGGTGAGGGTTACTCAGTGTAACTGTACAGAGTCACTGTTTATTCAGCAGGCTAAGGGTTACTCAGTGTAACTGTGTGGATTCACTGTTTATTCAGCAGACTAAGAGTTACTCAGTGTAACTGTACAGAGTCACTGTTTATTCAGCAGTGTAAGGGTTACTCAGTGTAACTGTACAGAGTCACTGTTTATTCAGCAGGGTAAGGGTTACTCAGTGTAACTGTACAGAGTGACTGTTTATTCAGCAGGGGAAGGGTTACTCAGTGTAACTGTGCAGAGTCACTGTTTATTCAGCAGGGTAAGGGTTACTCAGTGTAACTGTACAGAGTCACTGTTTATTCAGCAGGGTAAGGGTTACTCAGTGTAACTGTGTGGAGTCACTGTTTATTCAGCAGGGTAAGGGTTACTCAGTGTAACTGTGTGGAGTCACTTTTTATTCAGCAGGGTAAGGGTTACTCAGTGTAACTGTACAGAGTCACTGTTTATTCAGCAGGGTAAGGGTTACTCAGCGTAACTGTGTGGTCACTGTTTATTCAGCAGGGTAAGGGTTACTCAGTGTAACTGTACAGAGTCACTGTTTATTCAGCAGGGTAAGGGTTA
This sequence comes from Heterodontus francisci, assembly GCF_036365525.1. NCBI lineage: Eukaryota > Metazoa > Chordata > Chondrichthyes > Heterodontiformes > Heterodontidae > Heterodontus > Heterodontus francisci. Next base: position 12,585,785 of record NC_090416.1, read on the forward strand.
CTCAGTGTAACTGTGTGGTCACTGTTTATTGAGCAGGGTAAGGGTTACTCAGTGTAACTGTGTGGAGTCACTGTTTATTCAGCAGGGTAAGGGTTAGTCAGTGTAACTGTACAGAGTCACTGTTTATTCAGCAGGGTAAGGGTTACTCAGTGTAACTGTGTGGTCACTGTTTATTCAGCAGGGTAAGGGTTACTCAGTGTAACTGTGTGGAGTCACTGTTTATTCAGCAGGGTAAGGGTTACTCAGTGTAACTGTACAGAGTCACTGTTTATTCAGCAGGGTAAGGGTTACTCAGTGTAACTGTACAGAGTCACTGTTTATTCAGCAGGGTAAGGGATACTCAGTGTAACTGTACGGAGTCACTGTTTATTCAGCAGGGTAAGGGTTACTCAGTGTAACTGTACAGAGTCACTGTTTATTCAGCAGGGTAAGGGTTACTCAGTGTAACTGTCCAGAGTCACTGTTTATACAGCAGGGTGAGGGTTACTCCGTGTAACTGTGTGGTCACTGTTTATTCAGCAGGGTCAGGGTTACTCAGTGTAACTGTGTGGAGTCACTGTTTATTCAGCAGGGTAAGGGTTACTCAGTGTAACTGTACGGAGTCCCTGTTTATTCAGCAGGTTAAGGGTTACTCAGTGTAACTGTACAGAGTCACTGTTTATTCAGCAGGGTAAGGGTTACTCAGTGTAACTGTACAGAGTCACTGTTTATTCAGCAGGGTAAGGGTTACTCAGTGTAACTGTACAGAGTCACTGTTTATTCAGCAGTGTAAGGGTTACTCAGTGTAACTGTACAGAGTCACTGTTTATTCAGCAGGGTAAGGGTTACTCAGTGTAACTGTACAGAGTCACTGTTTATTCAGCAGGGTAAGGGTTACTCAGTGTAACTGTACAGAGTCACTGTTTATTCAGCAGGGTAAGGGTTACTCAGTGTAACTGTGCGGAGTCACTGTTTATTCAGCAGGGTAAGGGTTACTCAGTGCAACTGTACAGAGTCACTGTTTATTCAGCAGGGTAAGGGTTACTCAGTGTAACTGTACAGAGTCACTGTTTATTCAGCAGGGTAAGGGTTACTCAGTGTACCTGTACAGAGTCACTGTTTATTCAGCAGGGTAAGGGTTACTCAGTGTAACTGTACAGAGTCACTGTTTATACAGCAGGGTAAGGGTTACTCAGTGTAACTGTGTGGAGTCACTGTTTATTCAGCAGGGTAAGGGTTACACAGTGTAACTGTACAGAGTCACTGTTTATTCAGCAGGGTAAGGGTTACTCAGTGTAACTGTACAGAGTCACTGTTTATTCAGCAGGGTAAGGGTTACTCAGTGTAACTGTACAGAGTCACTGTTTATTCAGCAGGGTAAGGGTTACTCAGTGTAACTGTACAGAGTCACTGTTTATTCAGCAGGGTAAGGGTTACTCAGTGTAACTGTACGGAGTCACTGTTTATTCAGCAGGGTAATGGTTACTCAGTGTAACGGTACAGAGTCACTGTTTATTCAGCAGGGTAAGGGTTAATCAGTGTAACTGTGTGGTCACTGTTTATTCAGCAGGGTAAGGGTTACTCAGTGTAACTGTACAGAGTCACTGTTTATTCAGCAGGGTAAGGGTTACTCAGTGTAACTGTGCAGAGTCACTGTTTATTCAGCAGGGTAAGGGTTACTCAGTGTAACTGTACAGAGTCACTGTTTATTCAGCAGGGTAAGGGTTACTCAGCGTAACTGTACAGAGTCACTGTTTATTCAGCAGGGTAAGGGTTACTCAGTGTAACTGTACAGAGTCACTGTTTATTCAGCAGGGTAAGGGTTACTCAGTGTAACTGTACAGAGTCACTGTTTATTCAGCAGGGTAAGAGTTACTCAGTGTAACTGTACAGAGTCACTGTTTATTCAGCAGGGTAAGGGTTACTCAGTGCAACTGTACAGAGTCACTGTTTATTCAGCAGGGTAAGGGTTACTCAGTGTAACTGTACAGAGTCACTGTTTATTCAGCAGGGTAAGGGTTACTCAGTGTAACTGTACAGAGTCACTGTTTATTCAGCAGGGTAAGGGTTACTCAGTGTAACTGTGCAGAGTCACTGTTTATTCAGCAGGGTAAGGGTTACTCAGTGTAACTGTGCAGAGTCACTGTTTATTCAGCAGGGTAAGGGTTACTCAGTGTAACTGTACAGAGTCACTGTTTATTCTGCAGGGGAAGGGTTACTCAGTGTAACTGCACAGAGTCACTGTTTATTCAGCAGGGTAAGGGTTACTCAGTGTAGCTGTACAGAGTCACTGTTTATTCAGCAGGGTAAGGGTTACTCAGTGTAACTGTACAGAGTCACTGTTTATTCAGCAGGGTAAGGGTTACTCAGCGTAACTGTACAGAGTCACTGTTTATTCAGCAGGGTAAGGGTTACTCAGTGTAACTGTACAGAGTCACTGTTTATTTAGCAGGGTAAGGGTTACTCAGTGTAACTGTGTGGAGTCACTGTTTATTCAGCAAGGTAAGGGTTACTCAGTGTAACTGTGTGGAGTCACTGTTTATTCAGCAGGGTAAGGGTTACTCAGTGTAACTGTACAGAGTCACTGTTTATACAGCAGGGTAAGGGTTACTCAGTGTAACTGTGTGGAGTCACTGTTTATTCAGCAGGGTAAGGGTTACTCAGTGTAACTGTACAGAGTCACTGTTTATTCAGCAGGGTAAGGGTTACTCAGTGTAACTGTACAGAGTCACTGTTTATTCAGCAGGGTAAGGGTTACTCAGTGTAACTGTACAGAGTCACTGTTTATTCAGCAGGGTAAGGGTTACTCAGTGTAACTGTACAGAGTCACTGTTTATTCAGCAGGGTAAGGGTTACTCAGTGTAACTGTACGGAGTCACTGTTTATTCAGCAGGGTAATGGTTACTCAGTGTAACGGTACAGAGTCACTGTTTATTCAGCAGGGTAAGGGTTAATCAGTGTAACTGTGTGGTCACTGTTTATTCAGCAGGGTAAGGGTTACTCAGTGTAACGGTACGGAGTCACTGTTTATTCAGCAGGGTAAGGGTTACTCAGTGTAACTGTACAGAGTCACTGTTTATTCAGCAGGGTAAGGGTTACTCAGTGTAACTGTACAGAATCACTGTTTATTCAGCAGGGTAAGGGTGACTCAGTGGAACTGTGTGGTCACTGTTTATTCAGCAGGGTAAGGGTTACTCAGTGTAACTGTACAGAGTCACTGTTTATTCAGCAGGGTAAGGGTTACTCAGTGTAACTGTACAGAGTCACTGTTTATTCAGCAGGGTAAGGGTTACTCAGTGTAACTGTACAGAGTCACTGTTTATTCAGCAGGGTAAGGGTTACTCAGTGTAACTGTACAGAGTCACTGTTTATTCAGCAGGGTAAGGGTTACTCAGCGTAACTGTACAGAGTCACTGTTTATTCAGCAGGGTAAGGGTTACTCAGTGTAACTGTACAGAGTCACTGTTTATTCAGCAGGGTAAGGGTTACTCAGTGTAACTGTACAGAGTCACTGTTTATTCAGCAGGGTAAGAGTTACTCAGTGTAACTGTACAGAGTCACTGTTTATTCAGCAGGGTAAGGGTTACTCAGTGCAACTGTACAGAGTCACTGTTTATTCAGCAGGGTAAGGGTTACTCAGTGTAACTGTACAGAGTCACTGTTTATTCAGCAGGGTAAGGGTTACTCAGTGTAACTGTACAGAGTCACTGTTTATTCAGCAGGGTAAGGGTTACTCAGTGTAACTGTGCAGAGTCACTGTTTATTCAGCAGGGTAAGGGTTACTCAGTGTAACTGTGCAGAGTCACTGTTTATTCAGCAGGGTAAGGGTTACTCAGTGTAACTGTACAGAGTCACTGTTTATTCAGCAGGGTAAGGGTTACTCAGTGTAACTGCACAGAGTCACTGTTTATTCAGCAGGGTAAGGGTTACTCAGTGTAACTGCACAGAGTCACTGTTTATTCAGCAGGGTAAGGGTTACTCAGTGTAACTGCACAGAGTCACTGTTTATTCAGCAGGGTAAGGGTTACTCAGTGTAACTGTACGGAGTCACTGTTTATTCAGCAGGGTGAGGGTTACTCAGTGTAACTGTGTGGAGTCACTGTTTATTCAGTAGGGTGAGGGTTACTCAGTGTAACTGTACAGAGTCACTGTTTATTCAGCAGGGTAAGGGTTACTCAGTGTAACTGCACAGAGTCACTGTTTATTCAGCAGGGTAAGGGTTACTCAGTGTAACTGTACGGAGTCACTGTTTATTCAGCAGGGTAAAGGTTACTCAGTGTAACTGTGTGGAGTCACTGTTTATTCAGCAGGGTAAGGGTTACTCAGTGTAAATGTGCAGAGTCACTGTTTATTCAGCAGGGTAAGGGTTACTCAGTGTAACTGTACAGAGTCACTGTTTATTCAGCAGGGTAAGGGTTACTCAGTGTAACTGTACAGAGTCACTGTTTATTCAGCAGGGTAAGGGTTACTCAGCGTAACTGTACAGAGTCACTGTTTATTCAGCAGGGTAAGGGTTACTCAGTGTAACTGTACAGAGTCACTGTTTATTCAGCAGGGTAAGGGTTACTCAGTGTAACTGTGTGGAGTCACTGTTTATTCAGCAGGGTAAGGGTTACTCAGTGTAACTGTGTGGAGTCACTGTTTATTCAGCAGGGTAAGGGTTACTCAGTGTAACTGACAGAGTCACTGTTTATTCAGCAGGGTAAGGGTTACTCAGTGTAACTGTACGGAGTCACTGTTTATTCAGCAGGGTAAGGGTTACTCAGTGTAACTGTACAGAGTCACTGTTTATTCAGCAGGGTAAGGGTTACTCTGTAACTGGACAGAGTCACTGTTTATTCAGCAGGGTAAGGGTTACTCAGTGTAACTGTACAGAGTCACTGTTTATTCAGCAGGGTAAGGGTTACTCAGTGTAACTGTGCAGAGTCACTGTTTATTCAGCAGGGTAAGGGTTATTCAGTGTAACTGTGTGGAGTCACTGTTTATTCAGCAGGGTAAGGGTTACTCAGTGTAACTGTGTGGAGTCACTGTTTATTCAGCAGGGTAAGGGTTACTCAGTGTAACTGTACAGAGTCACTGTTTATTCAGCAGGGTAAGGGTTACTCAGCGTGACTGTGTGGTCACTGTTTATTCAGCAGGGTAAGGGTTACTCAGTGTAACTGTGTGGAGTCACTGTTTATTCAGCAGGGTAAGGGTTACTCAGTGTAACTGTACGGAGTCACTGTTTATTCAGCAGGGTAAGGGTTACTCAGTGTAACTGTACAGAGTCACTGTTTATTCAGCAGGGTAAGGGTTACTCAGTGTAACTGTACAGAATCACTGTTTATTCAGCAGGGTAAGGGTTACTCAGTGTAACTGTACAGAGTCACTGTTTATTCAGCAGGGTAAGGGTTACTCAGTTTAACTGACAGAGTCACTGTTTATTCAGCAGTGTAAGGGTTACTCAGTGTAACTGTACAGAGTCACTGTTTATTCAGCAGGGTAAGGGTTACTCAGTGTAACTGTACAGAGTCACTGTTTATTCAGCAGGGTTAGGGTTACTCAGTGTAACTGACAGAGTCACTGTTTATTCAGCAGGGTAAGGGTTACTCAGTGTAACTGACAGAGTCACTGTTTATTCAGCAGGGTAAGGGTTACTCAGTGCAACTGTACAGAGTCACTGTTTATTCAGCAGGGTAAGGGTTACTCAGTGTAACTGTACAGAGTCACTGTTTATTCAGCAGGGTAAGGGTTACTCAGTGTAACTGTACAGAGTCACTGTTTATTCAGCAGGGTAAGGGTTACTCAGTGTAACTGTACAGAGTCACTGTTTATACAGCAGGGTAAGGGTTACTCAGTGTAACTGTGTGGAGTCACTGTTTATTCAGCAGGGTAAGGGTTACTCAGTGTAACTGTACAGAGTCACTGTTTATTCAGCAGGGTAAGGGTTACTCAGTGTAACTGTACAGAGTCACTGTTTATTCAGCAGGGTAAGGGTTACTCAGTGTAACTGTACAGAGTCACTGTTTATTCAGCAGGGGAAGGGTTACTCAGTGTAACTGTACAGAGTCACTGTTTATTCAGCAGGGTAAGGGTTACTCAGTGTAACTGTACGGAGTCACTGTTTATTCAGCAGGGTAATGGTTACTCAGTGTAACGGTACAGAGTCACTGTTTATTCAGCAGGGTAAGGGTTAATCAGTGTAACTGTGTGGTCACTGTTTATTCAGCAGGGTAAGGGTTACTCAGTGTAACGGTACGGAGTCACTGTTTATTCAGCAGGGTAAGGGTTACTCAGTGTAACTGTACAGAGTCACTGTTTATTCAGCAGGGTAAGGGTTACTCAGTGTAACTGTACAGAATCACTGTTTATTCAGCAGGGTAAGGGTTACTCAGTGTAACTGTGTGGTCACTGTTTATTCAGCAGGGTAAGGGTTACTCAGTGTAACTGTACAGAGTCACTGTTTATTCAGCAGGGTAAGGGTTACTCAGTGTAACTGTACAGAGTCACTGTTTATTCAGCAGGGTAAGGGTTACTCAGTGTAACTGTACAGAGTCACTGCTTATTCAGCAGGGTAAGGGTTACTCAGTGTAACTGTACAGAGTCACTGTTTATTCAGCAGGGTAAGGGTTACTCAGCGTAACTGTACAGAGTCACTGTTTATTCAGCAGGGTAAGGGTTACTCAGTGTAACTGTACAGAGTCACTGTTTATTCAGCAGGGTAAGGGTTACTCAGTGTAACTGTACAGAGTTACTGTTTATTCAGCAGGGTAAGAGTTACTCAGTGTAACTGTACAGAGTCACTGTTTATTCAGCAGGGTAAGGGTTACTCAGTGCAACTGTACAGAGTCACTGTTTATTCAGCAGGGTAAGGGTTACTCAGTGTAACTGTACAGAGTCACTGTTTATTCAGCAGGGTAAGGGTTACTCAGTGTAACTGTACAGAGTCACTGTTTATTCAGCAGGGTAAGGGTTACTCAGTGTAACTGTGCAGAGTCACTGTTTATTCAGCAGGGTAAGGGTTACTCAGTGTAACTGTGCAGAGTCACTGTTTATTCAGCAGGGTAAGGGTTACTCAGTGTAACTGTACAGAGTCACTGTTTATTCAGCAGGGTAAGGGTTACTCAGTGTAACTGCACAGAGTCACTGTTTATTCAGCAGGGTAAGGGTTACTCAGTGTAACTGCACAGAGTCACTGTTTATTCAGCAGGGTAAGGGTTACTCAGTGTAACTGCACAGAGTCACTGTTTATTCAGCAGGGTAAGGGTTACTCAGTGTAACTGTACAGAGTCACTGTTTATTCAGCAGGGTGAGGGTTACTCAGTGTAACTGTACAGAGTCACTGTTTATTCAGTAGGGTGAGGGTTACTCAGTGTAACTGTACAGAGTCACTGTTTATTCAGCAGGGTAAGGGTTACTCAGTGTAACTGCACAGAGTCACTGTTTATTCAGCAGGGTAAGGGTTACTCAGTGTAACTGTACGGAGTCACTGTTTATTCAGCAGGGTAAAGGTTACTCAGTGTAACTGTGTGGAGTCACTGTTTATTCAGCAGGGTAAGGGTTACTCAGTGTAACTGTGCAGAGTCACTGTTTATTCAGCAGGGTAAGGGTTACTCAGTGTAACTGTACAGAGTCACTGTTTATTCAGCAGGGTAAGGGTTACTCAGTGTAGCTGTACAGAGTCACTGTTTATTCAGCAGGGTAAGGGTTACTCAGTGTAACTGTACAGAGGCACTGTTTATTCAGCAGGGTAAGGTTTACTCAGCGTAACTGTACAGAGTCACTGTTTATTCAGCAGGGTAAGGGTTACTCAGTGTAACTGTACAGAGTCACTGTTTATTCAGCAGGGTAAGGGTTACTCAGTGTAACTGTGTGGAGTCACTGTTTATTCAGCAGGGTAAGGGTTACTCAGTGTAACTGTGTGGAGTCACTGTTTATTCAGCAGGGTAATGGTTACTCAGTGTAACTGACAGAGTCACTGTTTATTCAGCAGGGTAAGGGTTACTCAGTGTAACTGTACGGAGTCACTGTTTATTCAGCAGGGTAAGGGTTACTCAGTGTAACTGTACAGAGTCACTGTTTATTCAGCAGGGTAAGGGTTACTCTGTAACTGGACACAGTCACTGTTTATTCAGCAGGGTAAGGGTTACTCAGTGTAACTGTACAGAGTCACTGTTTATTCAGCAGGGTAAGGGTTACTCAGTGTAACTGTGCAGATTCACTGTTTATTCAGCAGGGTAAGGGTTATTCAGTGTAACTGTGTGGAGTCACTGTTTATTCAGCAGGGTAAGGGTTACTCAGTGTAACTGTGTGGAGTCACTGTTTATTCAGCAGGGTAAGGGTTACTCAGTGTAACTGTACAGATTCACTGTTTATTCAGCAGGGTAAGGGTTACTCAGCGTGACTGTGTGGTCACTGTTTATTCAGCAGGGTAAGGGTTACTCAGTGTAACTGTGTGGAGTCACTGTTTATTCAGCAGGGTAAGGGTTACTCAGTGTAACTGTACGGAGTCACTGTTTATTCAGCAGGGTAAGGGTTACTCAGTGTAACTGTACAGAGTCACTGTTTATTCAGCAGGGTAAGGGTTACTCAGTGTAACTGTACAGAATCACTGTTTATTCAGCAGGGTAAGGGTTACTCAGTGTAACTGTACAGAGTCACTGTTTATTCAGCAGGGTAAGGGTTACTCAGTGTAACTGTACAGAGTCACTGTTTATTCAGCAGGGTAAGGGTTACTCAGTGTAACTGTACAGAGTCACTGTTTATTCAGCAGGGTTAGGGTTACTCAGTGTAACTGACAGAGTCACTGTTTATTCAGCAGGGTAAGGGTTACTCAGTGTAACTGACAGAGTCACTGTTTATTCAGCAGTGTCAGGGTTACTCAGTGTAACTGTACAGAGTCACTGTTTATTCAGCAGGGTAAGGGTTACTCAGTGTAACTGTACAGAGTCACTGTTTATTCAGCATGGTAAGGGTTACTCAGTGTAACTGACAGAGTCACTGTTTATTCAGCAGTGTAAGGGTTACTCAGTGTAACTGTACAGAGTGACTGTTTATTCAGCAGGGTAAGGGTTACTCAGTGTAACTGTACAGAGTCACTGTTTATTCAGCAGTGTAAGGGTTACTCAGTGTAACTGTGCAGAGTCACTGTTTATTCAGCAGTGTAAGGGTTACTCAGTGTAACTGTACAGAGTCACTGTTTATTCAGCAGGGTAAGGGTTACTCAGTGTAACTGTGCAGAGTCACTGTTTATTCAGCAGGGTAAGGGTTACTCAGTGTAACTGTACAGAGTCACTGGTTATTCAGCAGGGTAAGGGTTACTCAGTGTAACTGTGCAGAGTCACTGTTTATTCAGCAGGGTAAGGGTTACTCAGTGTAACTGTACAGAGTCACTGTTTATTCAGCAGGGTAAGGGTTACTCAGTGTAACTGTACAGAGTCACTGTTTATTCAGCAGTGTAAGGGTTACTCAGTGTAACTGTACAGAGTCACTGTTTATTCAGCAGGGTAAGGGTTACTCCGTGTAACTGTACAGAGTCACTGTTTATTCAGCAGGGTAAGGGTTACTCAGTGTAACTGTACAGAGTCACTGTTTATTCAGCAGGGTGAGGGTTACTCAGTGTAACTGTGCAGAGTCACTGTTTATTCAGCAGGGTAAGGGTTACTCAGTGTAACTGTACAGAATCACTGTTTATTCAGCAGGGTAAGGGTTACTCAGTGTAACTGTGCAGAGTCACTGTTTATTCAGCAGTGTAAGGGTTACTCAGTGTAACTGTACAGAGTCACTGTTTATTCAGCAGGGTCAGGGTTACTCAGTGTAACTGTACAGAGTCACTGTTTATTCAGCAGGGTAAGGGTTACTCAGTGTAACTGTACAGAATCACTGTTTATTCAGCAGGGTAAGGGTTACTCAGTGTAACTGTACAGAGTGACTGTTTATTCAGCAGGGTAAGGGTTACTCAGTGTAACTGTGCAGAGTCACTGTTTATTCAGCAGTGTAAGGGTTACTCAGTGTAACTGTGCAGAGTCACTGTTTATTCAGCAGGGTAAGGGTTACTCAGTGTAACTGTACGGAGTCACTGTTTATTCAGCAGGGTAAGGGTTACTCAGTGTAACTGTGCAGAGTCACTGTTTATTCAGCAGTGTAAGGGTTACTCAGTGTAACTGTGCAGAGTCACTGTTTATTCAGCAGGGTAAGGGTTACTCAGTGTAACTGTACGGAGTCACTGTTTATTCAGCAGGGTAAGGGTTACTCAGTGTAACTGTACAGAGTGACTGTTTATTCAGCAGGGTAAGGGTTACTCAGTGTAACTGTACAGAGTCACTGTTTATTCAGCAGGGTAAGGGTTACTCAGTGTAACTGTACGGAGTCACTGTTTATTCAGCAGGGTAAGGGTTACTCAGTGTTATTGTGCAGAGTCACTGTTTATTCAGCAGGGTAAGGGTTACTCAGTGTAACTGTACGGAGTCACTGTTTATTCAGCAGGGTAAGGGTTACTCAGTGTAACTGTACAGAGTCACTGGTTATTCAGCAGGGTAAGGGTTACTCAGTGTAACTGTGCAGAGTCACTGTTTATTCAGCAGGGTAAGGGTTACTCAGTGTAACTGTACAGAGTCACTGTTTATTCAGCAGGGTAAGGGTTACTCAGTGTAACTGTACAGAGTCACTGTTTATTCAGCAGGGTAAGGGTTACTCAGTGTAACTGTACAGAATCACTGTTTATTCAGCAGGGTAAGGGTTACTCAGTGTAACTGTACAGAGTCACTGTTTATTCAGCAGGGTAAGGGTTACTCAGTGTAACTGTACAGAGTCACTGTTTATTCAGCAGGGTGAGGGTTACTCAGTGTAACTGTGCAGAGTCACTGTTTATTCAGCAGGGTAAGGGTTACTCAGTGTAACTGTACAGAATCACTGTTTATTCAGCAGGGTAAGGGTTACTCAGTGTAACTGTGCAGAGTCACTGTTTATTCAGCAGTGTAAGGGTTACTCAGTGTAACTGTACAGAGTCACTGTTTATTCAGCAGGGTCAGGGTTACTCAGTGTAACTGTACAGAGTCACTGTTTATTCAGCAGGGTAAGGGTTACTCAGTGTAACTGTACAGAATCACTGTTTATTCAGCAGGGTAAGGGTTACTCAGTGTAACTGTACAGAGTGACTGTTTATTCAGCAGGGTAAGGGTTACTCAGTGTAACTGTGCAGAGTCACTGTTTATTCAGCAGTGTAAGGGTTACTCCGTGTAACTGTACGGAGTCACTGTTTATTCAGCAGGGTAAGGGTTACTCAGTGTAACTGTACGGAGTCACTGTTTATTCAGCAGGGTAAGGGTTACTCAGTGTAACTGTGCAGAGTCACTGTTTATTCAGCAGTGTAAGGGTTACTCAGTGTAACTGTGCAGAGTCACTGTTTATTCAGCAGGGTAAGGGTTACTCAGTGTAACTGTATGGAGTCACTGTTTATTCAGCAGGGTAAGGGTTACTCAGTGTAACTGTACAGAGTGACTGTTTATTCAGCAGGGTAAGGGTTACTCAGTGTAACTGTACAGAGTCACTGTTTATTCAGCAGGGTAAGGGTTACTCAGTGTAACTGTACGGAGTCACTGTTTATTCAGCAGGGTAAGGGTTACTCAGTGTTACTGTGCAGAGTCACTGTTTATTCAGCAGGGTAAGGGTTACTCAGTGTAACTGTACGGAGTCACTGTTTATTCAGCAGGGTAAGGGTTACTCAGTGTAACTGTACAGAGTCACTGTTTATTCAGCAGTGTAAGGGTTACTCAGTGTAACTGTACAGAATCACTGTTCAGCAGGGTAAGGGTTACTCAGTGTAACTGTACAGAGTCATTGTTTATTCAGCAGGGTAAGGGTAACTCAGTGTAACTGTACAGAGTCATTGTTTATTCAGCAGGGTAAGGGTTACTCAGTGTAACTGCGTGGTCACTGTTTATTAAGCAGGGTAAGGGTTACTCAGTGCAACTGTGCAGAGTCACTGTTTATTCAGCAGTGTAAGGGTTACTCAGTGTAACTGTGCAGAGTCACTGTTTATTCAGCAGGGTAAGGGTTACTCAGTGTAACTGTACAGAGTCACTGTTTATTCACAGGGTAAGGGTTACTCAGTGTAACTGTGCGGAGTCACTGTTTATTCAGCAGTGTAAGGGTTACTCAGTGTAACTGTACAGAGTACTGTTTATTCAGCAGGGTAAGGGTTACTCAGTGTAACTGTGTGGAGTCACTGTTTATTCAGCAGGGTAAGGGTTACTCAGTGTAACTGTACAGAGTCACTGTTTATTCAGCAGGGTAAGGGTTACTCAGTGTAACTGTACAGAGTCACTGTTTATTCAGCAGGGTAAGGGTTACTCAGTGTAACTGTGTGGAGTCACTGTTTATTCAGCAGGGTAAGGGTTACTCAGTGTAACTGACAGAGTCACTGTTTATTCAGCAGGGTAAGGGTTACTCAGTGTAACTGTACAGAGTCACTGTTTATTCAGCAGTGTAAGGGTTACTCAGTGTGGAAATGTACCTTTCCGCAGTAGAAGGTACTCAGCTCCATCTACTGGCCACCTTTAATTCCATTAATCCACATATTTTTCTCATTTGATTCTGTCAGATAACCTTTCTGTATCTCTCAAAGGTTCTTAACTCTGTCCTATTCTGACTTTGAACTTCTCGTCGAGGCCGAGCATGCCATTTAGCTGTAGAAACAATTTCAACGACTGCCAGCACCTGCTCAGTGCAACTAGAAATGGGCAATAAATGCCCGCCTTGCCCACCTCTCAAGGATGTATTATGAAAGGACTGGTAGATGGACAGCGAGAGAGGACAGAACATCTGAGTGTGACTCGGCATGGGAATTCTTGCGGAGTTAGCCATGGCTCAGTGGGTCTCGTGTCAAAATATCGTGGGTGCGAGTCCCCACTCCAGATACTTGCGCCTGTTTTTCCAGGCCGAACCTTGACTCAGAGGCGGCAGAGAGTTCTACCCCATGACCGAAAGTCATGTCTTGTTGTGAGTGGGGAGGAGGGGGAGGAATGGGTCAGAACTCCTTGAACGGGTTTGCAATTCTATTGCTCAACATCTCTTCTCTTCTCTTCCTCTCTCTCTCTCTCTCCTCCCTGCCTCTTCACAGCATGCAGAAGAAAAGAGCACGAGCAGGCCAGCGGTGACCGCAACCACCTGCCCAAGAAACACCGGCTGGTCTTCACCGACGTCCAGCGCAGGACGCTCCTCGCCATCTTCAAGGAGAACCCCCGCCCCAACAGGGAGCTGCAGGTGACCATCGCCCAGCAGCTGGGCCTGGAGATCTCCACCGTCGGCAACTTTTTCATGAACTCGCGCCGCCGGAGCCTGGACAAGTGGCTGGTGGAGGGTGGGCCTTGCTCCACAGGCTCCGCCACCTCAACCTCGTCATCAGCGAGCACCTACGCCAACTCGTGAGCCGAGGGAAGGGCGGGGGCGGGGAGGGGAGAGGAGAGAGGGCGAGATAACAACCCACCCGCAAAAAAAAGCAACAAAAGAACTATGTTGAAACTGAGCACCAAAGATATTCTTTTCTGTACTTCCAGCAAGATTTCCGTCCACTTTTATTCAGCCTGGCTTTTATTAATTGGGTGGGTTGGTGGGTGGGGAGGATGGGGTCTTGGAGGGGGAGGGGTTGGGTGGAAATTCGCGAGGTAAAATTCTTCATCCCCAATAACATTTTCACCTCAGTTCTCCAACAGTTAGGCGAGGGAGGTCCTCTACTGCCTGGTGGATATGTCTCATCCAGCGTGGGCGGGAGATGGGATCGTGCATCAGTCTTGTCCATTCCAGCTTCCGAATCTGCTCTACCTGGAGGGAGAATGTGTACGACGGGGGTGGCCATTTTCTGGCCTCGTGTGACAGCCATTTTGTGGCTTCAGTGGGGCAGCCATTTTGCAACCTCGTGGGATGGTCATTTTGTGACGTCGGCATGTCACTGGGAACAATGGACCCTGCTTGTCATTCAGTGAGAGAGGCAGAAGAAATTAAGGGGGCCATGCAAAGGTAATGTGATCATTCATTAAAGATGAATGAGCCCACCAGTGGACGGTGGAGAGTCCGACGTTCATTTCCTACGTGTGGTTCTGGGATGCACGGGTTCAAGACAGTTCAGCTGAACCAGAGTCGGCTGTGGAACAGTGCAGGCCCTGACAAAAAAAAAAACCACCCGACACCATCACAGATTGGCGACGTCAAGTCCATTGTTTCCGTGCATCTTTTTATGGAACTTTGCTAAGGCCCACAGGTCTGAGACACTACCTCGGGTGAAGAGAATGGGAGGGAAGTCTGCGTCAAAGCAAGAAGAAAAGGTCAGGTGCCACCTAGTTAGTGTGAGTGCCTAACATAGCTTGAAGCCCACCAGGTTCCACCACAGCCACGGTGAGATCTCTTTCCCCAAAAATCTGTCCAACCCAACTCTCACTGGCCCCCTCTCTAGTCAACCCCAACCTGACTGAATTCGGAATCCTTCTCCCCACAGCCTGCCAAGTTCCCGTGATCACCTCTAGCCCGTTGTGCAAATGTGTCACCTCAACTGTTCCAGTTTCAGCCTCTTTTGCCAATGATACTGAGGAACCATTTCCTTTGGCAGGGGTTGAGGGGGGTGGGTGGGTAAACAGACCAGAATGAAGGGAGAATAACCTTAAATTAGAGTTAGTCTATTCAGGAGCAAAGTCAGACAACACTTCCTGGGACTATAGGAACAGGAGTAGCACCAAGAGATCATGGTTGATCTGTGACCTAACCCCATCTACCCACCTTTGCCCCCATATCCCTTAATACCTTTGAGGCAAGACCTGGACCTGCGGTGAGTAACTCACCTCCTGAATCCCCAAAGCCTGTCCACCATCTACAAGGCACAAGTCAGGAGTGTGATGGAATACTCTCCACTTGCCTGGATGGGTGCAGCTCCAACAACACTCAAGAAGCTCGACACCATCAAGGACAAAGCAGCCCGCTTGATTGGCACCCCATTCACAAACTTTCACTCCCTCCACCACCGATGCACAGTGGCAGCAGTGTGTACCATCTACAAGATGCACTGCAGCAACGCACCAAGGCTCATTAGACAGCACCTTCCAAACCCGCGACCTCTACCAACTAGAAGGACAAGGGCAGCAGATGCATGGGAACACCACCACCTGCAAGTTCCCCTCCAAGTCACACACCATCCTGACTTGGAACTATATCGGCCGTTCCTTCACTGTCGCTGGGTCAAAATCCTGCAACTCCCTTCCTAACAGCACTGTGGGTATACCTACCCCACATGGACTGCAGCCGTTCAAGAAGGCAGCTCACCACCACCTTCTCAAGGGCAATTAGGGATGGGTAATAAATGCTGGCCTGGCCAGCGACGCCCACATCCCGAGAATGAATAGTTTAAAAACAAAATACCTTTGGTTAACAAAAATCTACTAATAATTGATCCAACATCAGTTGCCATTTGTGGAAGAGATTTCCAAACTTTTAGCACCCTTTGCGTGTAGAAGTGTTTCCTAATTTCACTCCTCAACGCAAAGGACGGAGAAAATCTAGAACACTCTCCCCCAAAAGGTTGAAAATTTCAGAACTGCTGATTTTTGTTGGGTTAAAGGGGATTAAGAGATACGGAACCAAGGCAGGGAGATGGAGTTCAGATACAGATCGGCCAGGGTGTAACTGGGAGAACAGGCTCGAGGGACTGAATGGCCTCCTCCTATGGAGGAAGCAAATCTTGGCGTTTCTATTGCATCTCACTACCTGACTGGTGTGGGAGTGTTTCTAAAGTCTTGTTAAATCTCGGTCCTTTTTCTACTGGGTGAAATTGACCATCAGGCATCCTAAAGGGGAAAAACACAAGGACGAGTGCTGGAATGGTCAAGCGGAATGTGAAAGCTCCAACTCTGGTCCACTAGGGAACCCCCGCCAAGGTCCAGGCAGACCAGCCCCCAGTCCTGGCTGCTGGGACCGGGGGAGTGCCGCATAATCCTGAGGTGCTAGCCCTTCGGACAAGATGTCAAACCGAGGCCCCCCCATCTGCCCCCTCTCAGGTAGATGTAAAAGATCCCACAGCCGTTATTGGAAGGAGAGCAGTGGGCGGGGGGGGGGGGGGGTGGTGCCGGTAGTGGTGGGGGGGGCAGAGTTCTCCCCGGTGTCTTGGGACCGATATTTATCCCTCAACCAATCATCACCAGATTAACAGGTCATTAATCGCTACGTAGAAACAGCGACTACACTTCAAATGTAAACCATAATGAAATATTTTGGGACACGCAAAGGTGCTGTAAGGAATGCAGCATTCCTCCTTTTCCTCATTGGCTCCCGTCACAATTTATTCCGGGCGGCCTCATTCACTCAGTAAGTAGACCGTCACGGTTACTGTTCTTTTGGAGGTGGGTTTCGTTGCGTTTTCCTTGGAACAGCTTTTTAGAGAAAAGAAAAAAAAAGTTTCATTGAAGAAACAATTGTCGCTGAGGTATCTGATGCTGAAGTCGATTCTGGTCAGCGTGTGAAAGGAAGACACTACCTCGTCTCTTCTCTTGTCATTCCTGACACACGCGACACTATACCAAAGAGATTTTACTGTATGTTTTACGTCTCTGCGCCATTTAGCGCTTAAGGGATGTTCTTTCGTAAAAGGGAGCCGTTTCCACTGTTAATTTTCTTCCTTGCCAGCCAGAGCAATGGAAGGTCCTGTGGTCAGATGGAACAGAACAATGAAAGGGTCAAAGTTCAAAGATGACTAGATTGGGAACGTTGGCAATGTAGTGGCCTAGCCAACTGCTCCAGACTCCTGCTGTCCCACTCCCGACCACAATCCAGTGAGCCTTGCTGGCAAGAGTGCCTCCTGCCAATGCGGATGGGGGGGGGGGGGGGGAGGTGGGGTGGCCCGTTCGGCGACGCCCTCCTCAGTTGAATAGTCCACCGATTCTCAGCGTCTGGGCTTCAAGCTAACTGGGAGGGCTGATGATGCCTTTGGAACTGGACCCCAACACCTTTAAGAGAATGAAAGAAAACGAGGGAAGGAGGTGCAAAGCGAAAACACAACATTGGAAGGCCAAGTTTTATTGAGGGAAGCTTTCTGGCAACACATAACTCGACCAAAGAAAATTAATCAACATTTGATACCAAAGAAATGTTATTTTTGGCGGGGTGGGGAGGGGTTAGTTTATTTGATCCAATTGTTGAACACATTGCTAATGGGACCTGCACAGATTTTGAACGCAAAGTGTGTGTGAGTGCGAGTGAGAGTGTGAGTGGGTGAGTGAGAGTAAGTGTGTGTGTGTGCGAGCGTGTGCAAGTGTGCGAGGGTGTCTGAGTGAGCATGTGTGTATGCGTGTGAGTGAGTGAGTTTGTGAGTTAGTGTGTGTGTGTGTGGGTATGTGTGAGTGGGAGAGTGAGTGAGTGAGTGTATGTGAGTGTGTGTGTGTGTGAGAGAGTGTGAGTGTATGTGGGCGAGTGAGTGTGTCTGTGTGAGAGTGAGTGTATGTGTGTGTGAGTGTATGTGTGTGTGAGTGTATGTGTGTGTGAGTGTATGTGTGTGTGAGTGTATGTGTGAGTGAGTGTATGTGTGAGTGAGTGTATGTGTGAGTGAGTGTATGTGTGAGTGAGTGTATGTGTGAGTGAGTGTGGGTGTGTGAGTGAGTGTGGGTGTGTGAGTGAGTGTGGGTGTGTGAGTGAGTGTGGGTGTGTGAGTGAGTGTGGGTGTGTGAGTGAGTGTGGGTGTGTGAGTGAGTGTGTCTGTGTGAGAATGCGTGTGTGTGAATGAGTGTGTGAGAGTGAGTGTAAGAGTCAGTGTATGAGAGTGTGTGTGTGAGTGAGTGAGTGTGTAAGTGTGTGTGAGTGAATGTAAGAGTCAGTGTATGAGAGTGTGTAAGTGTGTGAGTGAGTGTGTAAGTGTGTGAGTGAGTGTGTGAGAGTGAGTGTAAGAGTCAATGTATGAGAGTGTGTGTGTGTGTGAGTGAGTGAGTTTGTGAGTGAGTGTGTGAGAGTGAGTGTAAGAGTCAGTGTATGAGAGTGTGTGTGTGAGTGAGTGAGTAAGTGTGAGTGTGAGAGTGTGAATGTAAGAGTCAGTGTATGAGAGTGTGTGTGTGAGTGAGTGAGTGTGTAAGTATGAGTGAGTGTAAGAGTCAGTGTATAAGAGTGTGCGTATGAGTGAGTGAGTGAGTGTGTAAGTGTGAGAGTGAGTGTGTGAGAATGAGTGTGTGAGAGTGAGTGTAAGAGTCAGTGTATAATAGTGTGTGTATGAGTGAGTGAGTGTATAAGTGTGTGTGTGAGTGTTATTTTCTTTTCTCCAATCAGATCTTTGTAATACCTCATGGCTGTATCCGTTTGCGGTGACATCATGCCAAAAAGAAACAATAAATGTGATTCAAGATTCAGCTGTGCTTTCTCACTAACCTTTTTCCCTCAAGGCCGTCCCTTCAGAATGGCAGCTTGGCTTGCTTGGTGCCACTCCTGAATCTGGAGCTGATGGTTGTTTCTTTGATGGCTGCTTTGGACCTTATAGGCCTAGAAAATTGGGTGGCCTGGGGCAAAGGACAGCATCTGCACCTGAGAGACACCCCCCCCCCCCCATTCCCACCTAATATTGGGCCTCAATTACATTGAGCTGCCACAAGCAACAGTTAGCTTGCAACTAAGGTCTGATTAAGGATCTGGTGTCCCACTGGCCTTCAGATAAGTGAGGAAGGGAGGTTTAGATACACAATAAAGCTCCCTCTACACTAAAAAACAAAACAAAAAAAAACGGGGTTAGGATTTTGGCCCGGTGACGATGACCGATATATTTCAAAGTCAGGTGTGACTCGGGAGGAGAACGTGAAGGCGGTGGTGTTCCCATGTACCGGCTGCCCTTGTCCTTCTAAATGGCTGCGGGTTTGGGACCTACATACATTCAACAGACAGAAGTCACAAGTAAGATTCCTATGTTGTGTGTCCTCTTTCCTCGCCTAATGATGCTGACTGTAACAGCTCGATAACTGCCCTGGCAGAGACCAGCGAGGACATTGAAGACCAGGACACTGAACTACGCCCTCATCCACTGATCTGTGAGAAGTTATGTTGAACCTCAGTTAGACAATACTTGGGAGTACTGTGAACTGTTCTGGTCTCATTATATAAAGGATACAGAGGCATTAGAGAAGGTGACAAAAAAGACTCACTAGAATGATACCAGAACTGACAGGTTACGAGGATAGGTTTGAGAAGCTGGGGCTGTTGTCCTTGGAAAAGAGAAGGTTGAGAGGAGATTTGATTCAAAATCACGAGGGGTCTGGGCAGAGTAGATAGAGAGGAACTGTTCCCATTGGCGGAAGGATCGAGAACCAGAGGGCACCGGTTTAAACTGATTGGCAAAAGAAGCAACAGCGATATGAGGAAAAACCTTTTTCCTCAGCGAGTGGCTTGGATCTGGAATGCACTGCCTGAGAGTGTGGTGGAGGCAGGTTCAATCGAGGCACTCAAAAGGGAATTGGATAATTATCTGAAGGGAAAAATCTGCAGGGCTATGAGGAAAAGGCAGGGGAGTGGGACTAGGTGAGTTGCTCTTGCAAGCCAGCACAGACATGATGGGCCGAATGGCCTCCTTCTGTGCTATAACCATTCTATGATTCACTGTGGAGGGAGATGAGAACTAGGGGGGGGGGGGGGCATTAATATAAGACAGTCACTAATAAATCCAATGGGGAATTCAGGAGAAACTTCTTTCCCCAGAGAGTGGTGAGAATGTGGAACTCGCTACCACAGGGAGTGGTTGAGGGGGAATAGCAGAGATACATTTAAGGGGAAGCTGGATAAACACATGAGGGAGAAAGGAATAGAAGGATATGGGGATAGGGTGAGATGAAGATGGGGTGGGAGGAGGCTCGTGTGGAGCAGAAACGCCAGCATAGACCGAATAGCCAATTTCTGTACTGTATATACGACATAACACTATATAATGGATTTGTAATATAATAAGTCCACATGCTGCCCCTCAGCGACATCATCAGAAAGAATGGGGTCAGCTTTTATGTGTAGGCTGACGACACCCATCTCTACCTCACCACAGCCTCTGTCGACCCTTCCTTTGTCTCTAAGTTGGCTGACGGGTTATCCAACCTCCAATATTGGATGAGCAGAAAGTTCCTCCAACTAAATATTGGGTGGATAGAAGCCATTGTCTGCAGTTCCTGCCACAAACACCGCATCCTGGCCACTGACTCAGTCCCACTCCCAGGCCACTGCCTGAGGCTGAACCAGATATAAGAATGTCATATGTTCCGACTGGATCACCTCTCATTCTTCTGAACTCCAGGGAATCTAACCTCACCCAAGGCCCAGAACCTGGAAGCGGCCAGACAGTGTCACTAATCATTCCGATAAACAAACCCCGAGAGATTGGAATGAATCGGAAGATTCAGGGGTGATGCAGGAAGCACTTCTTCATACAAAGGGTGGTGGAAATCGGGAACTCCCACCCCCAAAAAGCTTATGAGGCTGTGGGGCTTGGTGGGAGTGGGGGAATGGGGTCAATTGGAAATTTCAAGATTGGGATGGATAGATTTTTGTTGGCTAAAGGTATTAAGGATTACGAAAGCAAGGCAGCTAGATGGAGTTAAAATGCAGATCAGACAGAATCTAATTTATTTACGGAACAGGCTCAAGATGGTGTATGTTATACTCCAGGAAGACAGCTAGGGAAGGGTAGAACTGGAGTCAACCTTTACACACTTTTATATGTAATTACAAAGTTATGCATTACAAGCATGCACCTCCGAACCCAACAACCACAGTTTCCGTCTACGTCTATTTAGAGGGGGCTCAAGAGAAGCCCCACTTAATACCTGCATACAATTAAACACGGTTAATATACAATTAACACTGAATGACATACTCTGGTTTCTACATTCCTAAGAGCAAGCTGCGGAGTTCCTGAGTGCCACCAATAAAATGATGTTCTGGGGGACACCGCCACTATTCTCCTGTGACGGGGGGGAGCTTATTATGGGATGTCCAGTTTGGCTACCCACTCGATGGCCTCCCAAGATGCCGAGTAGGGAAATGCAGATATGCCTGCAAGTGCCCCATTCATTTAGTGTGAACGCCCCCCCCCCACCTTCCCGGGCACTGAGCATTGGCTGGCTACCTGGCCCTGGAAGGCATCGCATTGCAGCCACCCTCACATCCACCTCTCAGTGGGAGTCATTGGATGGTAAATCAGGACCAGCAACCCTGGTGGGCTCCCCTCCCGCTCCCAATGCCTCATCTAACCCGAGGTAACTGAGACCAATTGTAGCACTGCTCCCTCCTAGCTCAGCACAGTCCCGGGATCTTCCTGACCGAGATGGCTCAAGGCAACAATGTGACCGACACACACTGGCATGGGCAAGTCAATTAGCTGTTAGGGTATTTTAATGATATTTTTCAGTCAATTAAATTTGATGAATGAGCAGAGTGATTAAAATAATAGATTGATTTCCCCCTTAGGACCATCATAATTAGGGCTTTTAATTTGGAATTTATGTCTTTAATACTACTTTTTCTCAGCAGTTTTGCTTCCCATCAGCAGCGGACTATTTGACCGTGTGGGCCTTCACAGTGCTGAGGCCGAACTCTGTCCTCGTCCCGGCCTTCGAATACGCGCTGCTTTCAGCGGGAGCGCTTGCTGCCCATTCTGCCCCTGACTCGGCTTGAGTCCATAATCCAGGCCGACACTCCCCAGTGCCAGTACTGGTGGAGTGCAGCACTGCCGGAGGTGCCGTCTTTCGGAAGTGGTCACTGTAGAATTCTGAGCAAATTTTGCAACCCTTCACTAGACCCCTGATTAATGTATGGAAGGGGCCTGAAGCCTGTTTCGAGGCAACCCGGGTGCCTGCAGATATGAGTGTAACAAATCTAGCAGTGGCCAGAAAGCTTGTGCAGATCGGACACAGGATGTTCCAATGTTAAACCTGCCAGCGTGGTGTCTGCTCTACATCCCAAAAACAATCACGGGCATTCTAATACCTTAAAGCTTCTCCAACACCACCCGTCTTTGCCCCCTCCCCCCCCCCTCAGCTCATCGGCTCCTGAACCACACATCCATGCCTTTGTTTCCTCCAGACTCGTCCATTCCAATGCTCTCCTGGCCATCTCTTCCTATCTTCTATATAACCCAGCTCATTCAAAGCATCGCTACCCATATCCTAACTCGAACCAAGTCCCGTTCGTCCCCTGTGCTCGCCCAACGACACTGGCTTCTGGTACGGCAACACTTCTCACCCTTCTTTTCAAATCTCTCCATTGGTCCTCACCCTCCTCTGGCTCCCCCCCAATCTCTGTAACCTCCTCCAGCCTCCGAGATCTCTTCCCTCCTCCAATTCCCTTGCACATCCCCCGATTCCCATCGCTCCACCATTGGCAGCCGTGCCTTCAGCTGCCTGGGGGCCCTAAGCTCTGGAATTCCCTCCCTAAACCTCTCCGCCTCTCTCTCTCCTCCTTTAAAACTGACCTCTTCGACTGAGCTTTTGGTTGCCTGTCCTAATTTCTCCTTATGTGGCTCATTGTCATACTTTGTTTTATATAATGCTCCTGTGAAGCACCTTGGGATGTTTTAGGTGCTACATAAATATAGTTCTTGTTGTTGTCCTGGAATACGGGTTCTTGAATTCACTATTCTATACAGCTTTGACTGGCTCTTTAGCCTACTGGTCCTGATCTCCCTGTGTATTTTACAGCTTGGTATCAAGTCATGCATTGTACAGATCCTTGGCTCAAAATGTGCTGTACAACACTCTCGCCTGGCACTGTTGCATTGTTCAAAGGTTCAAAACAGCTGCCTGCTATCTAAAATTGACAAACTTATCAGCACCCTCTCCTGACTTCCTGATAAGTTTATAGAACATTAGGAGACCTGATGACCCCTAAAGAAAGGCTTTATGTAAATGTGACAAGCTCGCTTTTCAAAGCTACACAGATGGCTCACTAACATTTCTTTAATCTTACTCTCCCTTGTGAACAGGAAGATAATGATTACTGCACCAACGCCTCGATTTTAAACTTCTGATCCATGTCTTAGCCCCCTCCCTATCTCTGAAAACTCCTCCAGCCCTTCAATTCTCTCAGATCTCTGCGTTCCACCAATTCTGGCCTCCTGTGCACCCCAACTCCCATCGCTCCACCATTGGCGGCCGTGCCTTCAGCTGCCTGGGGGCCCTAAGCTCTGGAATTCCCTCCCTAAACCTCTTCACCTCTCTCTCCATTTAGACGTCTACATCTTAAACCGAGCTTTTGGTCACCTGTTCTAATATCTCCTTATGTGGCTCGGTGTTAAATTTTGTTTGGTTACACCCCTGTGAAGTGCCTTGGGATGTTTTACTATGATTCAATGTGCTGTATAGCTCCCTGCAGAGTAAAGCTCCCTCTACATTGTCCCCATCAAACACTCCCAGGACAGGTACAGCACGGGGGAGTTTTGGCCATGCCATCCCACAAAACCTTCAGGATAAAGCGCTTCCTAGCCAAGAAGATGAAGCAAAACAGGCCGATTCCACAGTGGATCCGCATGAAAACTGGCAACAAGATCAGGTACAACTCCAAGAGGAGACACTGGAGAAGGACTAAGCTGGGCTTGTAAAGGGATTCATCACCATTGGCACACTACCATCAACAGCTATTTCTCAATGGACCATGTGGGGCAAAAGACATTTTTTTTGTTTTCTATTGTGGAAAATAAATTAGATTTATCAACTTAAAAAAAAAAACGGGGTTAGATACAGAGTAAAGCTCCCTCTACACTGTCCTCATCAAACACTCCCAGGACAGGTACAGCACGGGGTTAGATACAGAGTAAAGCTCCCTCTACACTGTCCTCATCAAACACTCCCAGGACAGGTACAGCACGGGGTTAGATACAGAGTAAAGCTCCCTCTACACTGTCCCCATCAAACACTCCCAGGACAGGTACAGCACAGGGGTTAGATACAGAGTAAAGCTCCCTCTACACTGTCCCCATCAAACACAAAATGCCCTGGAAGTATCTGATGCAATAATGCAGTGGGAGTATAACTCTGCAGGGAGCTAGACAGGTACCCAGCCAGCAGGTACAACAGGAGTTTGATGCAGAATAAGCCCCTCTGAACGCTTCCTCTTTTAAGCCTCCAATATGACGTTACTGCATCGTGTGACATTTCTTATTTTTCCCCCCCGAACCAGCCGTGTTATGGCCATTTTCACTGCGATCCTCCATTTCCAAATCAAATTATGGGCCATTCAGTGCTGTGAGCCCCTCTTCCGCTCGGAACTGCATTGAGGCAATCGCAAACTCATTGCAGCCAGCAGAAGGGAGGCGACGTTCGGACTCCCCTCTCAAGTTGAATTTAAAGGAATGAGTCCCTCAAGCGGTGAAAGGCCAGCGTGCTCACCGGCGACATCACCCTTCTCGTGCTGGGATGTGCCAGGGTACCAACGCAATCTGCCCGTCAGTTATTAACTTAACGATCCCGACACTTCCTTAGATCCAGGCAAGATGGAAGATTATGAGCAAGTGCCATTGTTTCTTTGTGTGGGGGTGGCAGGGTTCCCGATCAATACCGGCAAGTTTCAATGCTGGCAATGGGCCACTGCGAAAGAATTAGTCAACTTTGTTTTACAATGCTATCAGCTCTGGCTGAGTAAATACAGATAAGTAAATATTTTCTATGTGATGTCTGAGGTGTTGTGAATTCGAAGGGCTGATGCGGTGGGTGTGAAAGCAGAGGTGGAAGCGTTATGCAACATCCCTCTTTTTTTTCTCCTCTCCTGAAAACTTTGCTGAGTTAATGGGGGATTGGCTGTTCACCTGAATGGCCACTCTGTGCGTGCGAGAGTAGATAAGAGTGCAGACTATTCAGCCGTGGGGTGCATAGTGGCTGATTGTGGGGTTGGGGGGAGGCCGAGAGGAGGGGGGTGGGGGGGGGGGGGGAAGAGGGGGAAGCACGGTAGTCAAGTTGTGATGCTGCTCCCACTCAGCCACATCGGCTAAAAAGGAAGATAGGAACAGGAGAAGGCCATTCAGCCCCTCCAGCCTGTTCCGCCACGCAATCAGATCACGGCTGATCTGTATCGTAACTCCATCTATCCAACTTGGCTCTGTAATCCTTAATCCCCTTAACCAACACGAACTGGTTTGAAATTTCCAATTCACCTCCCCCCCCCCCCCACCACTCAATGGCTTTTTGGGGGGAGCGAGTTCCAGATTCCCACTCCCCCTTTGTGTGAAGAAGTGCTTCCTGACATCACCCCCTGAACGGCCTGGCTCCAATGTTAAGGTTCTGCCCCCTTGTTCTGGACTCCCCTCCCCCCACCAGAGGGAATAGTTTCTCTCTATCGACCCGATCGAATCCTTTAATCATCTTAAACCCCCTCGATTAGATCACCCCCTTAATCTTCTACACTCGAGGGAATGAATACAAGCTGAGTCGCCTCTTAATTAACCCTTATAGCCGCAGGCGAGAGCACCCAGGCTTGACCCCTGATTGGTGCTGATCGCAGCCTGGGAAGGGCAATAGGAATGCTCCCAATGACCTTGAAGTTAGGGAGGGGGAAAATCAGCCATCTTTACCACTGCCCAGCCTTGACACGCTGCATACTGCTGGGATTGAAAAGAGTAGGAAACAATTGGCTGTGGGATTGTACCGAGCCTGCCTGAAAATTGTACCAAGGGGAGACCGAGGGAGGTGAGGCGGCTCCACAGTTTTGAGGTCCTGGGAAAGGATGAGCTAGAGTAGGAGATGGGTGCAGTGAATCCGGATACAGGGAGGAGGAAGACGGTACGGGTCAGGGTGAGATTTCGAGAGAAATTGGGCAGGGTGGGCTTCAGAAGAGAAAGATGGAAAGGGAGTGTTTAGGAAGGAACAGGGAAGAACCAAGTTAAAGGGGGAGACAGAGTTACAGAGGGAGAGCTACAGCAAGGGCAAGAGTGAGTTAGAGAGAGAGAGAGAGAGAGAGGAGAGAGATAGAGGCGGCTAGAGAGAGAGTTAGAGGAGGAAGAGACTTAGAGGGGAAGAGAGAGGGGCGGGAGAGAGATAGAGACAGATAGAGAAAGGGACAGAAAGAGTTGGAGGGGGAGGGAGAGACAAGAGAGAGACAGAGTTAGAGAGAGAGATAGAGGGAAAGAGAGAGAGAAAAAGACTGAGGGAAGAGAAGAGGGAAAGAGAAAAAGAGAAAAAGAGTGAGGGTCAGAGAGAGAGGGAGTTAGAGAGGGAGACAGAGCAGAGAAAGGGAGAAAGATAGAGGAGAAAGAGTGAGGGAGAGAGAGTTAGAGAGGGAGAGGAAGAATTGGCCATGGATCAAATTTAGAGGGGGAGAGTTAGAGGAGGGAAGAGGATGGAAGCTAGTAAGGAGGAAAGCATTAGCTACATGATCTAGAACACAACTGAAAGCTGAATGACTGCAAAAACCAAGGCAGATTTAGGCTGATTTTGCAGCTGTTTTGTGTGCCTGTGAATCTGACATAATTTCAGTCGTATGTAGGGCAGGTAGGATTTAAAAAGCTCTGTGCCAACTGGGATATAAAATTCTTAATAACGACTCTTCCTATACTGTCTGGCAGAAGTTTACATCGCAACAGTGATCTGACAGTGGGTGTTCCCATCAGGGAGAATTCACTGCCCATTGTGGAAGACCAACTAGAAATACACTGAATTGACAAACAGCCCAACTAGTCTGTGCTGCTGTTTAAACTCCACACCAGTCTCCTCCCATTCCATCTGCTTCATCTCAGCCATTCAGCATATCTTTCTATCCCCCTTTCTCTCATGTACTCGTTTAATTTCCTTTTTGAAAGCATCTCTGCTATTCACCCCAACCGCTTCCTGTGGTAGCGAGTTCTGCATTCTCATCACGCTCCCAGTGAAGAGATTTCTCCTCATTTCCTGATTGGATGCCTGCAAGGGCAGTGGAAGCAGTTTCAACAGTAACTTTAGAAAGGGAACTGGATAAATACCCGAAGAGCAGAAAATTGTGCGAGGCTATGGGCCAAGAGTGGAACTAATTGGCTACCTCTCTCAAAAAGTCGGCATGTGTGTAGTGGGATTCTATGATTGCTATATAATAACACGACGCAGCAGGAGGCCATTCAGCCTCTTGCTACCTGCAAGTCGGCTGCCGCGTTTTGTACGTTTTTTACAACAGCGACTGCGCTCCTGAGGTCGTGAAAGGCGCTCGACGGATGCGGATGCCCGGAGTTCGAAATAAGAACCAGGAAAAAAAATTTGCTGGAAAAAGTTTCGGCGCAGCAGGTGGATCCCGTGCAGAGTGAAGGTTATCAGGTTGGTGGCCTGTCAGAATAACACAAGTGCAAGTTTTTTTTCTTGAAACTCTTAAGAAGTATTTAGATGAGCACTCGAAACGCCATAGCATACAAGGCCAAGTGCTGGAAAATGGGATTAGAATAGTTAGGTAGTTGATGGCAGGGACGGACACGATGGGCCGAAGGGCCTGTTTCTGTGCTGTATGACTCTAATTGCATGTTGCAAGGGGTGGGGGGGAATGGTGGATTTCCCCTGCAGCTCTTTATTTGGGAGGGGAGGTGGAAAAGAAATGGAGGGACAGGGAAATTGGAAAAAAAAACCCTTCCATATCCCACCAGCTTCCCCCTCCCCCTTGATTGCCGCAGTGCACGTCAACCAAGCATGGCTAACAAGTCCCGCCCACCCCTCCAAGCAATTGGTCAAAGGGGGGAAACCAGGGCACTCGCTCAGAACCCGCGCCCGATTGGCCAGGAGGGCTGTCAATCAGGGGGCGGGCGCCAACGCGTTGGGTTGCGCCCAGTTGGGCGGTCACGTCGAGTGACAGCGGCGGCCATCTTGGCGGTCGGTTAGCAGCGCCCAGAGGTCGGGTTAGCGCTTCTCACTCTTCCCCCCCTTTAAAATTATTAAATAACCTGAACAAAAAATCGCGGAATCGGTTGGATTAAAGGGGGGGGGGAAGAAAAAAAAAGGCGGCGAGGGGTTATCATTAAAATAAATCAAATCGCCCTCAGCATGTCGGAAAATCGCGAGCTGGAGACGCAAGCGGAGGAAACCGGCGAAGAGAAGCAGGTAAAAAAAAAATATAATCTTACATTTGAGCCTTTTCAGCCGAAAATACCGGAGCTTCGTGTGTGTGTGTGTTTTTTTAAAGAGCGGTTTTAACTTCAGGGCGTCTTTTAAATTCGTCTTTTGAAGACGCTGCACAAGGAGGGGGGCGGGTGGGCGGGCGACGTCGTTGCCTTCCGGAGGTCCCGCCTCCCTGGCCGCGCCGCTGATTGGCGAAGCCGCCCCGCGGCTGGGGCGGGCGGCGCTCTGCCATTGGCCGGCCGTGGCCGTCAATCGGCGCGGAGGCGGCGGGCGGGCGTCAGGAGCAAGAAATTCCCACTTAAATTGAGTGGGTCGCAGGGGCGCCCCGGTGGGTGTGTTGTGCGGGCGGGCCTGGGGGAAAGAAAAGCCCCCATGGCTTTTTTTAAAAATATAAATCTAAATGGAGAGAATACGTTGAACAGCCTCAGCTCATCATCTGAAACATCATCCATGCCTTTGTTACCTCTAGACTTGACTATTACAATGCGCTCCTGGTCATTTCCCACCCACCCACATTCTGCACTCTGTAAACTTCAGTTCATCCAAAATAGCACCGTCCCCACGTCCTAACTCACACCCAGTCCCGTTCACCCATCGCCCCCCCTATGCTCACTTACCTACATTGGCTCCATTTTAAAATTCTCATCCTCGCTTTCAAATCCCTCCGTGGCCCGCGCCCCCTCCAGCCCTGACAACCCTCCGAGATCTCTGCACCCCTCAATTCCGCTCTCTCGCCGATTCCCGTCGTTGCGGCTGTGCCTTCAGCTGCCTGGGGTCCTAAGCTCTGGAATTCTCTCCCTCGGCATTTGGTCACCTGTCCTAGTATCTCCTTATGTGGCTTGGTGTTGGAGTTTGCCTTATGACACCCCTGCGAAGTGCCTTGGGGTGTTTAGTTGTTTGAAAAGCGTTATGTAAATACAGGTTTTTGTTGTAAATTGTGTGCATTAAAATTTTGCAGTGAATGGCTGAAATACTGGGGTGAAGGGGTAGTTACAATTTTTTTTAAGGCAGCGTGCTACGATTTGAAAGGAAAGCAGATTCAGTGGTAACTTTCAAAAGGGAATTCGATAAATTTGCAAGGCTGTGTGGACAGGCAGCTGCGTGCAGTGGGACTAATTAGATAGCTCTTTCGAAGAGCCAGCACAGACACAATGGGCAGAATGGCTTCCTCTGTATCGTTCTATGACAAATAATTTAAAATTTACTCTTCTCCCTACAGTGTTTGAATGGTAAAATTCACTCAGTAGCACTCTGAGTTAGAAGGTTGAAAGTTCACCTTCCGCACTCCGGAGGCTTGGAGCCCATAATCCAGGCTGACTCTCCCTGTGAGCATCCAAGTTAGGAGCAGGAGTCGGCCCCTCGAACCTGCTCCGCCATTCAACAAAATTATGGCTGGTCCGATTGTACCCTCGACTCCACATTCCCGCCTACGCCCGATATCCTTTCACCCCTTTGTTTATCAAGAATCTATTTATCTCTGCCATAAAAATGTTCAAAGACTCTGCTTCCACTGCCTTTTGAGGAAGAGAATTCCAAAGACTCACGACCCTCAGAGAAAAAATTTCTTAAATGGGCGACCCCTTATTTTTAAACAGTGACTCCTAATTCTAGATTCTCCCACAAGGGGAAACATCCTTTCCACATCCACCCTGTCAAGACCCCTCAGGATCTCATATGTTTCAATCAAGTCGCCTCTTACTCTTCTAAATTCCAGCCGGATACAAGCCTAGCCTGTCCAATCTTTCCTCACAAGACAGCCCGCCCATTCCAGGTATTAGTCTAGTAAACCTTCTCTGAACTGTTTCCAATGCATTTACTTCGTAGCTTGAATAAGGAACATAGGAGCAGGAGTAGGCCATTCAGCCCGTTGAGCCTGCTCCACCATTCAGTATAATCATGGCTGATCATCCACTTCAATGCCTTTTTCCCCACACTATCCTTCTATCCCCTTATGTCATTTGTATTTAGAAAGCTGTCAATCTCTGCTTAAACATACTCAATGACTGAGCTTCCACAGCCCTCTGGGGTAGAGAATTTCAAAGATTCACATCCCTCTGAGTAAAGAAATTTCTCCTCATCTCTGTCCTAAGTGGCTTCCCCCTTATTTTGAAATTGTGTCCCCTGGTTCTAGACTCCCCAACCAGGGGGTACATCTTAGCTGCATCTACCCTGTCCTGTCCCTTTAGGTTTCAATGAGATCACCTCTCATTCTTTGAAACTCTAGAGAATACAGGCCCAGTTTCCCCAATCTCTCTTCATAGGACAGTCCTGCCATCCCGGGAACAAGTCTGATGAACCTTCGTTGCACTCCCTCTATGGCAATAATATCCTTCCTAAGGTAAGGGGACCAAAACTGTGCACAGTTCTGCAAGTGCGGTCTAACCGAGATTTTATACAATTGACTTCACTACTCCTGTACTCAAATCTTCTAAGGAGGCCTATACTGTACACAGTACTCCAAATGTGGTCTCACCAATGTCCTGTATAGATGAAGCATAATCTCCCTACTTTTGTGTTCAATTCCCCTTGCAATAAACGATAACATTCCACTAGCTTTCCTAATTACTTGCTGTGCCTGCATTCTGACCTTTTGTGATTCATGCACAAGGACACCCAGATCCCTCTGCATCTCAGAGCTCTGCAATCCCTCACCAGTGCCCCAGCAAGGCAGTGCTGCACTGTCAGAGGTGCCCTATTTTAGTCAGCCGCTCGGAGTGGATGTTGACAATCCCATGGCAATGATTGGAAGGGGAATGGGGGGAGTCCTGGCCAACATTCCTCTCTAACCAACATCACCAAAAAGAAAATCAGACTGACTGGTGTGACCTCTGTTTGTGACACAGCTTGTCAGAATTTTGACTGTGAACCACTTTGGGATGTCACGCAGCTGTGAACGGCCATGCATATACAAAACTTGCATTTATATAGCACCTTTTAATTTTGGAAAATGTCCCAAGATGCTTCACAGGCGCGTTACCCAACAAAAGTTAACGCTGATCCACATCAGGAGGTGTTGGGGACAGGCGCACAAAAGCTCAGTCAAAGAGGTCGGTTTTAAGGAGCGCCTGAAAGGAGGAGAGGTGGAGAGGTTTTGAGAGGGAATTCCAGAGCTTAGGGCTCCAGGCAGCTGAAGGCACGGCTGCCAATGGTGGAACGATGAAAATCGTGTGGGGGTGGAAAGCACAGAGATCTCGGAGGGTTGTAGGGGCTGGAGCAGGTGACATTTGGGGAGGGGTTGCAAAAAAAACAGAGATGAGGATTTTACAATTGAAATGTTGCCAGTGCAGGAGCTGTTGTAGATCAGTGAACACAGAGATGTTGATGGTTCATCCTTTGTTTCAGATTAGGGGTCCTGGTCAAGTTCCCAAGAAGCTAGTCCATCTGGACTGGGAAGATTCTTGATGTGACTCTCCAGTCTATGCTGTACATGTATGGATATTGGATGGGGATAGGATTGGGCTGGGCTCTCAGTGTAACCCTCATGGTGGAGTAACTGGCTGCCATACTGTCTAGACTTGCACATGTAGATAGCAGAGGGCTGCTGGGTGCCCGTGGAACTGTTCCTTCACAAGAGTCTGCATTAAGAAAGGAGAGACGATGGTCAGAGAAAGGTGCTTTCGCTTATAGAATCATACAACACAGGAGGAGGCCATCTGGCCCATTGTGCCTGTGCTGGCTCTTTGAAAGAGCTAATTAGTCCCACTCTTCCCCCTGCTCTTTTCCCCACACCCCTGCAGATTTTTTCCCTTCGAGTATTTATCCAATTCCCTTTTGAAAGTTACTATTGAATCTGCTTCCACCACCCTTTTAGGCAGCTCGTTCCAGATCACAACAACTCACTGCGTTAAAAAAAAAAAATTCTCATCTCCTCCCCCCTCCCCTCTGGTTCTCTTACCAATTATCTTAAATCTGTGTCCCTCTGGTTACTGACCCTCCTGTCACTGGAAACAGTATATAAGTCTCCCTCATAATTTTGAACACCTCTATTAAATTTCCCTTTAACCTTCTCCGCTCTAAGGCAAACAATCCCAGCTTCTCTGAATCTTTTAAACTGCTCAGTTGTGCTGATGGAAAGGCCGCTATATACTCTTTCAAAGAGTTACCTATCAATGTTGGGAGCTCTCGTCGAGGCTGCAGGTATTTGCAGCCCAGTGTAAGCTTCTCTGAGCTGAGAATGTGTTTGACCTGAATTCTGAGAATTGTGCTGTTAGAACAAATACAGTCTGAAGTGAGGTCTTTGCTCCTTTTGATCCCTCAATAAACATTAACTCAATTTCTTGGTTTGATATTCATGTATTGGGGCACTATAAACTTTTGGCTGGCAGGACCTGGATAATGCCATCAGTTCATTATATGAGCGCTGTTTCTCTTCCTTCTGGGACCCACGGTTTGTGCTGAGGACTCGAAGGCAAGCTGTCGCGCTAATTAGCTACAGGGTTAGCTGCCAGGATTACACCGACAGCCGGGCCCATTCTTTACCTCGCTCACCATCCCTGTACGCTGCCTGGCTTTGACACGGTGTGTTGCTGCAGAGCTTGCCATGGTGTCCATTGTGTCAGTCATTCAGAGACAGCTGCAGCTCAGTGGGTAGTGCTGTTGCCTCTGAGTCCGACAGTTGTGAGCACAAAACCTTGAAATAGTTGAAGGGAGAAAAAGAATTACAGGGCGGTGGGGAAGGTGACGAATTGGTAGCTCTACCAAAGGGATCAGCACAGGCACGATGCACGATGAGGGAGCACTGTATTCTGATGAGGCATTAATGAAAACTGCTGCTTCACAGTGTTCGTTCAGATCCTTTGAGGTTGGTGAAGAAGCCATAGGTCACTGGGATAGAGAAGGAAATGTCAGACTTGACCAGCTGTGCCACGTGTGAGGAAGTGATGACGAGGTGTTAACTTTGGCCAGTGAGACTGCTCAGCAGTAGTACTTCAGCATTAGTATGACTAGTACAGGTGATCTCATTGAAACATGCAAGATTCTGAGAGGTAGATGCTGAGAGGATGTAGCTCACTTCCTGTCTGATTCTTTGAACACATCACCCTCAAATTGCTGTCCTTATTTCCTGCACTAATGGACGATCAGACAGAAGAGTAGCACGTCAGCCTCTAACCTTCCTTGGCTATCCCTTTAGTTTCTCAGTACTGCTGTCACCATTGGTCTTCTGTGACCACTACCCCATGTCTGAACTGTCTCCTTTTATCCTCCTTGCGCCCCAGATCTCCCAAGTTTCCTCCTCTCTGCATTCTCACTGTGCCAAGTCCTGCACGTTCTTTTGCAAGGTGGGCACCAGCTAACTACTGACTACATACACTAATTCATGGGATGTGGGCATCGTTGGCCAGGCCAGCATTTATTGCCCATCCGTATTTGCCCCTTGAGAAGGTGGTGGTGAGCTGCCTTCTTGAATATAAAAGTGGCTTGCTGGGCCATTTCAAAGGGCCTTCAGAGTCAGCCATATTGCTGTGGGTCTGGAGTCACGTAGGCCAGCTCGGGTAAGGATGGCGGATTTCCTTCCCTAAAGGGCGTTAGTGAACCAGGTGGCTTTTTAGGACAACCCAGTAGTTTCATGGTCACCATTTTATTCCAGATTAATTGAAATAAGTGAATTTAAATTCCCCAGCTGCCGTGGTGGGATTTGAACTTGTGTCTCTGGATCATTAGTCCAGGTCTCTGGATTACTAGTCCAGTGACATAACCACTATAACTATCCTACACCCCATTATTTACATAATGCCTTTACAGCCAATGAATGAAGTACTTTTTTTTTTGAAGTGTAGTCACTGTTGTAATGTAGGAGACGCGGTAGCCAATTTGCGCACAGCAAGCTCCCACGAAGTGCAACAAGGTAACCATCACCAGGTAATCTGGGTTTAGTGACCGAATGTGAAGGCACAGCGGCAGGGTTGGGGTGTTGGGGGAAAAAGAGCTATTTGCCGCATCTAACCGGGGACAGTTCCCCAAAAGAGCACTCCACATAGACCCATTTCTGAAGTCTTTCTCCTTGGTACCAGTTTCAATATTTACCCTTCCCTTTATAAAGGCGGTAATGGGTTCTGCTGCCATCACTGTTGCTGGTAGGCCCTGTTCTTCAAGATGTTCTCCTAAACTGTCCATTCTTGTGCTGTCGAAGTCGACGGGGATAGTTCTCCCCCATTCATCTTCTGAAAACTGCTCATTTTAAGCACCTCTAAGAGACCTCCTCTTAGCTGTCTTTGTCTTAATAGAAGTCTCTGTATTGGACCAGCAATCGCTGTGATACAGTGGAGACTGTATGGACGTAAAGCTGACCGTGCTCTCCACAGCTAGTCCACAGGACAGAATCTGAAGTTGAACTAAAATAAAAGCAAAATACTGCAGATGCTGGAAATCTGAAATAAAAACAAGAAATGGTGGAACCACTCAGCAGGTCTGGCAGCATCTGTGGAAAGAGAAGCAGAGTTAACGTTTCGGGTCAGTGACCCTTCTTTGGAACCAGAGCTACTCTTGTAGGCCAGGAAACGGTGCGGGTGGCAGTAACTGGGGTGAGCAGAGGAAGTGCCTTCTGCGCTCTCTTGCTGTTTTTTTTGCGGGGTGGGGTGGTGCTTGTTATATCTTTGCGCAGGGTCGTGGCTGTAAATGATTCTGAGCTTGGAAAGGATCACTCTACGGCTCCAGTGTGCGGCCAACTCTGTGATCATCACTAGTGTTCAGTTGGAAGCCCAGCTGGTACCCGGTTTGATAGCCACTCTCAACCATACTGCGCTTTTGAATGGCAGGGTGCACTTTTGCGCCTACTGTTTCTCCGTGCCGTGAGCTCTTTGTTCTGGTTGAATCACTGTATTGGCAACTGCAAGCGAGGGAAGGAGAGACTCCAGGACCAGTGGCTGCGTTTCACCTGAGTGGTGAGGATGTGGAGCTTGTTACCGGAGCAGGAAGAGGCCATTCAGCCCTGAGCCTGTTCCGCCATTCAATAAGACATGGCCGATGTGTCTCAACTCACCTTCCCACACTATCCTCATATCCCTTAATTCCCTTCGTATCCAATATTCTGTCACTCTCCTTCTCTATCTCTCGCTCGAATATATTCAATGACTGAGCATCCACAGCTCTCTGGGGTAGAGAATTCCAAAGATCCACAACCCTCTGAGTGAAGACATTTCTCCTCATCTCAGTCCGAAATATCCGACCACTGATCCTGAGACTGTGACCCCTAGTTCTAGACTCTCCAGCCAAGGGGGGAAGCCGCCTTTCAGCATCTACCCAGTCAAACCCGCTTCAGAGTTTAATACGTAAGAGTGGTTTAGGTGAATAGCAGAGAAACATTTAAGGGGATGCTGGATAAACACATGATGGAGAAAAGAACAGAAGGATATGTTGACAGGGTGAGATGAACAGGGGTGGGAGGAGACTCGTGTGGAGCAGAAACACCAGCACAGAGCAGATGGGCCGAACGGCCTGTTTCTGTGCTGTAATTGTAAATATGGAAGTAGGGATAGCAATGCCTCCTAATGCCACTCCCTTCCATTTTGATGAGAAAGAAACGGAACAGAAAACACATGGAGGAATGAGAAGAAGGGATGAGGAGAGCCCTCGTGCAGTCAGCGTCCCAATTAGGAAGGCAAATGGCATGTTGCTCTTTATTGCAAGGAGATTGGAGTACAAGAATATGGAAGTCTTGCTACAGTGGTACAAGACTTTAGTGAGACCGCACCTGGTATGCAGTTTTGGTCTCCATATCTTGGGAAGGATATACTTGCTTTGACGGTGGTACAGTGAAGGTTCACTAGATTGGTCTGTGGGATGAGAGGGTTGTCCTATGATAGGCTGAGTAAATCGGGCCTATATTCTCTGGAGTTTAAAACAATGAAAGATGATTTGAAACAGACAAGATTCTGAAGGGGTTTGACAGGGTAGACACTGAGAAGTTGTTTCCCCTGGCTGGGGAATCTAGAACACGGGGACACAGTCTCCGGATGAGGGGCCGATCATTTAGGACTGGGACGAGGGGAAACTTCTTCACTCAAAGGAGTGAGTGTTTTTGGAATTCTGTGCCCCACAGGGCTGTGGATGCTCCATCATTGTCTATCCCAGCCTTAAATATAATCAGATTTTTGGTGTCTCAGGGAATCAGGGTGATATGGGGAGCGGGCAGGAAGGTGGAGTTGAGATCGAAGATCAGCCATGATCGTATTGAATGGCGGAGCAGGCTCGACGGGCCATATGGTCTACTCCTATTCCTTACGTTCTTATGTTCCCGTACGCAGGCAGGCTGTGAATAGAGACACAGGGAGCAGCAAGTCCACTCAGGGTCACAGGTGAAGGACCTAGCAGGCCCCAAATAGCTCCTAGATTATGTTACTAATAGCACTGATGTTAGATCAGTGTGTTCCCCTTCAGGTCTCCAATCCTCTGTTGTTTGCTTTCCCTGTTTAGCTGCTGCTCCAGCCCGCCCACAGCCTAACTCCACGCATTTTTACTGCTCTGTTTTTATGGTTTCTAACCTTTGGTTAAGTGTGTGTCGTGATGAAAGGGCATCAGCGTTATGAGAAGTGAGGGGGTGGGGTGGGGAGGATATCAAGAGAGTGTTTTTGCAGGCTGGTGATTACTGTCTTTGTAATGGGTGGCGAGCTTTCCCCTCTGTCTCTGCTTGTTTTGATTTCTTGATCCAAATCAGGAATCTGACCTCATGATCTAAAATGACACTTCAGTGTATTGTTGATGGCGCTGTCCCTTTTATCTGGCTGTTGATCCCCATTGTGTGATTTTTATGTTTACCTGATTTTTTCCGGGCTAAGAATCTGGCTTGAGACGGAGTGAGCCTGGATCTCGTTCACCGAGGGGCAGGTGTTGGAGGGGTTGGTGCCCATGCAGCTCCCAGGCTTCCCACACCTCGGTCAAGATTGGGATTAAAAATGGAGACTCTATCTGGGGAGGAGGGTGGGCAGTTGCAGTTTGGCAAAATGTCTCTGGCTTTGGATTTGCAAGCTGACATTTCAGTTCTGCAACAATGTCCTGCATAACGCAGTAAAAGGCACTTCACTGGAGCATTATCTGCAGTTTAACACTGCACCGCATAAGGCAATCTTAAGACAGGTGACCGAAAGCTCGGTCAGAAGTCGGTTTTAAGGTGCCTCTCAAAGGAGGGGAGAGAGAGAGAGAGGCGGAGAAGTTTAGGGAGGGAATTCCAGAACTTAGGGCTCCCGGGCAGCTGAAGGCACGGCCGCCAATGGTGGAGCGATGGGAATCGGAGGGGGATGGGCAAGAAGCTGGAATTAGAGGAGGGCTGAGATTTTGGAAGGTTGTAGGGACTGAAGGAGGTGACAGAGATAGGGAGGGGGGGGTCCAGGGCAATGGAGGGAATTTAAAATTGAGGTGTTGGTGTTCTGACCACTGTTCTTTCAACAGGATACACACGCTTGCTGGTCCATAGATCCAGATTTGACTCGAGTGGGAACTACAGGGAAAATTCCTCTTCTCATTTGCAAAGAAACCTCTGAACTGCACTGGTGCAGGGGTTTGGCAGTAGGAATCCAGACTGGAGGGCAGGTCGTACTCCACAATGGCCTGCGTATAAAATAACACCCACCCATTACTGCCACCACTTCCAGTGGCCTACGTTTTTGTGTCGCGTACGTGGGAGTAATGCACAGTAATGAAAACCAGAAAATGGTGGGAATATGCAGCAGGCCAGAGCTGCTGACATTTGAACCCTGTCTCTTCCTTCGGCAGGTGCTCCCTGGCCGGCTTTGTTTCCTGCCTTTTCCGGTTCTGTTTCAGATTTCCACATTTGCTTGGCTGGTAGCACATTGTCCCTCAGTCAGCGGCCCTGGGTTCAGGACCCCACTCCAGAGACTTAGGCCCCGTAATCTAGGCCGACACTCCCAGCACAGCTCAGAGGGAGATCAGTCGGTCTCTGTCTAGAGTAGATACAGCAAGATAGAATATTCGATCAGAAATTTTCATAGTGCATAATGGACCTAGTCTGAGCTAAACTGATGCATCAATTAATTTGTTGGCATGTCTGTGGTTTGTGATTATGACAGGGCAACGGAAGTTATAGTAATTGTACTGTACATTTTTGGATATATTGCATTACAGTCTGTCTCCGGATAGAGAACTACAGAACTCTGGCCCCTCTTTTAAAGCAAATATTATGCAACTGGCTGAGGGAAAGCTGTCATTTGTGTAGCTAGCCAAGACCTTGCGGCAAAGGAGTTTGCGTGTATGTCTGTAGGAACATTAAACTGAGGAACCGTCTGCCCACTCGGGTGGGTGGAAAAGATCCCATGGCCACTTTTGGAAGAAGAACGGGGGCAGACTGGGGGAGGGGGAGGGGGAGAGGGGGGGGGTGGAGGTTCTCCTCGGTGTCCTGGGGCCCAATATTTATCCCTCAACCAACTTATTTTTAAAAAAAAAGGATGATCTGGGTTGTTTTGCCAGGTCATGGGAGCTTGCTGTGCACAATTTGTCTGCCGTGTTTTCCACATTACAACACGCTTCAGAATAAATGTCATTGGTTTTAAATTGTTTTCGGACGTCCTGAGGTCGTGAAAGGCGCTATAGAAATGCAAGGTTTATTTCATCGTGTGAGCCTGCGGGCAGCAGAATGGGCGGGATTTCTGATCACTAGTGAGTGGTAGCCTCACAGCCAAGTTCTACCCTGTTCTCTCATGCACCTTTTAGCAGGGCTCGCGGTAAGAATTGGGCAGGAACCCTGACATTCTTACTCCTTTCCACCCCCCCCCCCCCCCCTTCAATCCCCATCTGCTTCCCTGACTGAGATGACAGCACAGGCTGAAGGCTTGAACCTTCTACTCTGTATGGTTTGCTGTGGCACTGCGCAGTGCATTTACCTGCTGTGCTCTTGTTCACTGCTGTTTACAAAACTGTTGAGAGTTTTAGGTGCCGCACACACGGGAAGGCCTGAATTCTCTGGGGTCCTGTCGACCGTGTTTTGCAGTCAGCTTGAATCTGTACAGTCTTATTTACCGCAGGAAGCTCCTTGGGCTCATGATTTTCCATCCATCTTGAGGGCGTTTTCTCAACTAAGCTATTTACCTAGCACTGAAGAGGAAAATCTACCAAGTGAAGGGGGGGGGGGGGGGGCGCTAACAGGGTTGAATTACGAGGACAGGTTGCACAGATGAGGCTTGTATTCCCTGGAGTATAGAAGATTAGGGTTGATCTCATTGAGAATTTCATGGAAACTATTTCCTCTGGTGGGGGAGGAGCCCAGAACAAGGGGGCAGAACCTTAAAATTCAAGCCAGGCCGTTCAGGGGTGATGTCAGGAAGCACTTCTTCACACAAAGGGGAGTGGGAATCTGCAACTCTTTTTCTCCCCCCCCCAAAAAAAAAAGCTGTCGAAGTTGGGGGGGAAATTGGAAATTTCAAGAATGAGAGTGATAAATTTTTGGGTTAAGGGTGACTGAACCAAGGCGGGTGGATGGAGCTAAGATACAGATCAGCCATGATCTAATCACGGAACAAGCGTGAGGGGCTGAATGGCCTCCTCCTGTCCCTGTATACCTCGTAATATCTAACTGGACTCTTGATACATTGGCATGGAATCCGTCCACATTTTCAGGATGTCCCCTAATAATTCATAGCGGCTGATCAGCCCTTGTACATTAACGTGCCATTGGTGGCCACGCAAGGTGCGGGCAGCACATTGTCGGTGTACACGAGATTCCTGATGTCTTGGATTTTCACGGGAGCAGTCGGAATCAGTGCAAAACATGAATCTTCATCCCATTGGCCCTCCAGTGGGG
Organism: Heterodontus francisci; assembly: GCF_036365525.1. Taxonomy (NCBI): domain Eukaryota; kingdom Metazoa; phylum Chordata; class Chondrichthyes; order Heterodontiformes; family Heterodontidae; genus Heterodontus; species Heterodontus francisci. The sequence continues at coordinate 12,625,541 of NC_090416.1, forward strand.
CATGCAACAAGATTGAAGAGGAAGAACATCTCTTGAGCTGCAGGTGGCCTTTATTGCAAGGGGGAATGGAGTATAACAGTAGGGAAGTCCTGCTATATCTGTACAGGGCCTTGGTGAAACTGCACCTAGAGTACAGTGTACGGTTTTGGTCTCACTTAAGGAGCGATATACATGCATTGGAAGCAGTTCAGAGAAGGTTCACTTGGCTGATTCCTGTCTTATGAGGAAAAGTTGAGCAGATTGGGCCTGTACTCATTCGAGTTTAGAAGAGTGAGAGGTGATCTTATTGAATGTATAAGATTCTGAGGGGACTTGATAGAATGGATACTGGGAGGATGTTTCCCTTTGTAGGGGAATCTAGAACTCGGGGCACAGTTTCAGAATAAGGCATCTCCTTTTTAAGACGGAGATGAGGAGGAATTTCTTCTCTGAGGGTTGTTAACCTTTGGAATTCTTTTTCCCAGAGAGCAGTGGAGGCTGAGTTAGACTGATTTTTGATCGACAAGGGAGTCGAGGGTTATGGGGCAGACAGGAAAGTGGAGTTAAGGTCACAATCAGATCAGCCATGATCTTATTGAATGGTGGAGCAGGCTCGAGGGGCTGAATGGCCGACTTCTCCTATTTCTTGTGTTCTTTATGATTGTGTTCATTCAGTCACTGAGCCTCCCAACACGTAGCTACCAAAGTGAAAGCAGCTGGAGACACATAATCAGTTGGAGCGCGCACAAGCATTGTGGCTAGTATTTACTGTTTCACGGATGTGAAAAAAAAAATGCTTCTTTCATTAACTCTCTTGCACCAATTTACAGGACACGCAGGAGAAAGGGGCGATGAGCCCCGAGAAAGCAGAGGAAGTCAAGCTAAAAGCCAAGTATCCCGTTTTGGGGCTAAGACCTGGAGGCTCGGAGTTCCTAATGAAGAGGCTGCAGAAAGGGGTAAGGAGAGCGCACTACAGACCTTTTTTTTTGTCAGGTGAAGCTGTAACCCAGTGGGGAGATCACCCCCATCACCCACCAGTCGAACGGTTACTCGCCACCTCTTCCCCCCCCCAGTGCTGACTTGCTAGGGTCTGATCCCAGGGAGCCCTTTGGACAGCTGCCTGCTATTGAGCCTGGGGAGGGACTGTGACCCTCGGCCCACGCACTTGCTACTGTAGCATGGTTTATTGGCTAGTGATCACTGCGATTCCCCTCAACCACTCCCTGTGGTAGTGAGTTCCACATTCTCACCACTCTCTGGGGAAAGAGGTTTCTCCTGAATTCCCCATTGGATTTATTAGTGACTGTCTTATATTGATGGCCCCCTAGTTCCGGTCTCTCCCACACAAGTGGAAACATCTTCTCTACGTCTACCCTATCGAAAACCCTTTCATAATTTTATCTACCAGGTCACCCCTCAGCCTTCTCTTTTCGAGAGAAAAAAGAGCCCCCGGCCTGTTCAGTCTTTCCTGATAGTTATAACCTCTCAGTTCTGATATCATCCTTGTGAATCTTTTTTGCTCCTTCGCCAGTGCCTCGAGATCCTTTTTGTAATATGGGGACCAGGGCTATGGTCCAAGTGTGGCTTAACCAAGTTTCAGTACAAGTTTAACATCACTTCTTTGCTTCTCAATGTTGTCCTCTAGAAATGAATCCCAATGCTTAATTTGCTTTTTTATGACCTTTATTAATGATCCATTTAAGGGGAAGCTGAATAAACACATGAGGGAGAAAGGAATGGAAGGGTATGTTGGTAGGGTGAGATGAAGAGGGGGTGGGGCAGAAACACCACGGAGCAGATGGGCTGAATGGCCTGTTTCTGTGGTGTACATTCGATGTAACTCTGCAGGAGGAATCCTTAGATGGTGAGAAGGAGCAGAATCCTGACTGATATTCCCCCCCACCCCCAACCCAAGAGCACTGAAACCATTGCCAGCATCTGCTGTCCTAGCATAGAATGATACCATTCGGCCCATCGTGTCTGTGCCAGCTCTTTGAAGGAACTGTCCAACTAGTCTCACTCATGCCATAACCCTGCAAATATTCCTCCCTCCCCCCCCCATCTATTTATCCAATTTGAAAGTTACTATTGAATCTGTTTCACTGCCTTTTCAGGCAGCGTGCACAAAATACTGTGGATGCTGGAAATACTCAGCGGGTCAGGCAGCATTTGTGCTAAGCCTCTCATCATCTATTCTCTTCTCACCACCACCACAACCCCCCCCCCCCCCCCCCTTCCCCCTTTTTTTGTTTGCTCTGTAGCAGAAGTACTTTGACTCCGGGGATTACAACATGGCTAAAGCCAAGATGAAGAATAAGCCGCCACCAAACAGCGGGACAGACAAGAACCTGGTGACGGGAGACCACATTCCAACGCCCGAAGACCTGCCACAGAGGAAGTCCTCGCTGGTCACCAGCAAGCTAGCGGGCTGACAGGAGCTAGACCATTGCGCACTCCCGGCTGGGATGGACGCTTTTCTACCATATCTGATGGAGGAGGGGAGAAAATTAAGTTCGATCTAAATAATTGTGTTTTTTTTTTTTATGTACCTATGTAAGGAAAAAGGGGGCAGGGGTGGGGGAGAAGGAAAGAATCCCAGCCGCCTCACTCGTGAACCAACAGAACCACTCGGGCTTTACTCCATTCCCACCGCCCCCATCCGACGCCCTTAGCAGCTTCCAGAGGCGCTGATCTCCAGTCCTCGCAAAGATGCTCGGTTGTGGAGTGGGGTAGGGGTTGGAACTGATGGCCACAATAAGTTGTTACACCTCTCCTCCTTTCCCTCCCCATCGCCTGCATCAAAAAAAAACAATCCCTACATCTAGAAATTGCCGCCAGCTCTTTTATTTTTTAAAGGCTTGAGAGCTCAGTTAAACATAACCCCAAGGGGTATTTGAGAGAGTGACGGGCATCTGGGAACTTCTCTCCCATGATGTGTACTTCTGATGTGTTTTTTTTTTATTATAGTAACTTGTTTAGCCTGTTGAAACCTATTAGATTTCCGCGGTTGCTGCTCGTTTTGTTTTGGTGCATAAGCCTTTTGACTCCTGCTTCGGAAGGGCCGAGGGTCGCGCGCTGGCACCGGGGGGGGGGTGCAAGAGGGCATCTGCCGGAAGACTCTCCCGGAAGACGGTGGCCAAGGCTCACATCGTTTTAAAAAATAGCCCGCCTGTGATGGCTTCTCCCGCCGCCCTGTGTCTGTGTTACCACTTTGGTGCACGGACCCGTGTCCCCTCCCTTTAGAGACAGCACCTCGCGCGGACCCAGCCGTGTGTCGTCTGTTAAAGGGAAAACGGGGATGGACTTGCTGCCTGCTCCCGGCCCCATCTGGCACAGGCCCCAGTGAAAATGAGATGCGAGCTTTGCCGCCTGCTTTCCCGTTGCCGAGCCGCGATGAACGCGTTGGCGGCAAATTCATCCCGCCCTCAACATTTTAGCCGGAGGCTAATGGTGGTGCAGAAGAATTCTGCTAGTACGTTGCCCTTGGCCTCAGACACAGTCAGTGTATACAGCGTAGCAAGGGAGTTGGGGGAAGAGGGGATCTTACTCCACCTAGTGGCTGGAGCCTGCAACTACAGCGTGACTGTTGACATATAATACACTGAAGCAGTTAACCCTGTTGGGTGCTTTTAGCTTTAATAGATGGTGTTGAGAGTTCATGTCCGTTTAGAGGCCCAGTCAAGTAAAGATGGCACCGGTTGCAAGCTGTTAAAGGAGTCCAGAAACTGAAAGCCTATTGGTCCTGTTGGTTTAATTAATTCCCACCCCGCCTTTTTAAAAAAAAAATTCTTGTAGAAGGCCTCGGCTTGGGTGCAGATTTCGTGAGCCTTCCCCAAGTTGGCAGCCCGTGACCAGGTGAGCTGTGGGCACGGAGAAGCTGCCGGTTTTAACCCAGTGGGTTTCATCCCTTTTTAAGCCCTGGCCCTGCAGCGAGCTGGGGCGGCGAGTGACGCCTCGAAAGTGCGACTTGAATTCTGTCTGCAAGTATTTTTGACGGCGGCGGGGAGAGGAAAGGCCCTTCCATTTGGGAGTTGATGGCTTGCACTGGGTGGCGGCGGCGGAGTGGAAAGTAGGTGCGATAAATCTGGTGACGAGAAGCTTTATGGTGGTGGGAGGGGAGGAGGGGGGGAGAGAACGGCTTCCGTTTCACTTCCGCCACGGTCGGATCTTTGCTCTTCTCTCTCAAAAACCTTTTGCGGTGGTTTAATTCTTTTCCCTGGGGAGACGTGCAACGCGCAGAAGTTGTTGCATGAGCAATCACTGTATTTATTTATTCAAACCCCCCACCGTAAAATTGCTCCCCTTTGAAGCTGCAGATATTTATATTAAAAAAAAGATACGCACAAACTTTGGATGAATTTTTGTGATTAAGGGAGGTTTACAGTTGTGGGGGGAGGGGGGGTGTTTGTGGGACAGGGGGGAGGGGAGGTGGCATCGGCCTCTGAAATGAGGATCCCGACGGGGCTGTATTTGTAGCCCGGCTCTTGTTGGTCAAGTTCTGGGGATGAGCTGCTGGCTTTGCCTCAGGCAGTTTTCCTACTTGTAGCTTGGCCTCCAGTGCTAGTGCTCAGCCGCTGCGGTTTGAGTGTTCCCCAGCCCCGCCCCTCGGGCTGCACTCTGACCATCCCACCACCACCCCCTCCCCACTGCTGCTGTGACGTTTTATTTCCTCCGCAAGTAAAATCGGGAGGTTCTTTGCAGCATGTGTGCGGGAGTAGACCACACCCAAACTAAATTCCATCCAGAGTTTGTTTTCGTGTTTCTCTGCCGCTTCAAACTTGCTTTATGGGTTGGCGAGAAGTTGCTGGTCAGCAAACGAGTGCGTACGAGGTTGGGGTTAAACCCACACTGGCCTCCCGCTTTCGGCACTAGCCCTGCCCCTGTAACCTGCAGGGACAGGGAGTGTTTGTGCGAGGGGATGGCTTTTCTTTTTAAAAACTCTGTCAGATATGGTTCAACCTTCGGAGGCCCTTCATGTGTGTGATCTTGTGGAGATCTTTTGTCGCTTTGTTAATATGCTGCTGGGAGCTGTGATTCACTGCATTGCTTGACCATCCGTAAGGAATGGGAGGTGATTGGAGTGACAGAGCCTTTGGAGCTCTGCCAATGGTGTATTTGGTTCTGCCTGATTTTGGGGTAACTGCTGCCAATGGAGTTGGTTGGGGGGGGGGGGAGATTGGCCTCAGGCCTGGCTTCAAACCCAGCTCAGACCAAGAGGATGAGTCCCCACTCTGCCTGGACCCACTGCACAGACCTTCTCATTCAGCACTCAACTGGCAGAGTCTGCCAGCACAGGATGGCCCATGTGGCATCTGGAATAAATATTGCAGTTGGCAGCATTTTTCTGAGGTTGGGGCAAGGGCACATTGGGTAGACCACAGGGAGCTTTACCCTGCATCTAACCCTGTTTTATTTTCATTTTGTTTTTCTCTTTGAAGCTTTCCTTTGCTCAATGTGGCTGTATGTAACCCCGTTTTTTTTTTTTTTCTTTTTTCTGGAGCTTTACTCTGTATCTAACCCCGTGCTGTACCTGTCCTGGGAGTGTTTGATGGGGACAGTGTAGAGGGAGCTTTACTCTGTATCTAACCCCGTTTTTTTTTTTTTTTTTTTTCTGGAGCTTTACTCTGTATCTAACCCCGTGCTGTACCTGTCCTGGGAGTGTTTGATGGGGACAGTGTCGAGGGAGCTTTACTCTGTATCTAACCCCCGTGCTGTTCTGTCCTGGGGAGTGTTTGATGGGGACAGTGTAGAGGGAGCTTTACTCTGTATCTAACCCCCGTGCTGTACCTGTCCTGGGAATGTTTGATGGGGACAGTGTAGAGGGAGCTTTACTCTGTATCTAACCCCCGTTTTTTTTTTTTTTTCGTTTTTTTTTTATCTAACCCCTGTGCTGTACCTGTCCTGGCAGTGTTTGATGGAGAGAAGTGCTTTATTCCCTGGCACTGACCACCTTGATGACTAAGTTCACCCCCAAGTGATTAGTAGAGGGATGTAACTGGTGGCAGAAGGGTGGCGATTTGCAGCAGTTGGACAGGTGCTGAAGTGTGGGTTTGTATCCAGGGGCCTGTAAAGGCAGTGTACCCAGTGAGGGCGAGGGAGGGTTGTGAATCCCACCTGCTTACTCTTACTCATAGTCTGTAGCCTTGGTTAATGTGGAGGTCTGGAATCGGTGGGCCCATTTCGAGTCAGTGGCCTATCTGGGATTGTATGAGCTCCGCACCGTTTGTTTGTGCTTTCCGATAGCTGGTCTCCCCCCACCACCTTGCCCATGAACGGCAGCTCCACCTATTCCAGTGGCCCATGAGCCGCTCTGCAAAACTTGACTCGACAGCATTTCACTTCCGCATGCAGTGCCCCCTTGGTGCAAAAACAAAGCACTTGCTGCATGTCTCTCACACTTCCCTCCCTCCCGCTGGCTGACTCCATCTGTAAGCACTCCGAAGGTTGCAGTACTCGTCTTGGTCGCATTGTAAATATATTAAAGCTTTGATTCTGTCTTGGTTTTAAACCCCCCCCACCCACCCACCCACCCTTCCCTCCTGTCCCATTTTGTTGTGTTTTACACTACTGCACCACTGACTGCCTCAAGGGCCAGTCAGCCAGACAAACCTGCTGCTGAGAAGAAGCTGAGTTTAGGTCGGAAGGTTGTGGCTGGTTGTTTGTGACCTCTCTGGTACCAGGAGCTTGTCTTCTGCACTACTCGACAGACAGAGCGTCAATACTGTTTGTGGGGGGGGGGGGGGGGGGGAGAGAGAGAGCGCGAGAGAGCGCGAGAGCGAGACACTAATCATGCTCAACACTCCTTGATCGCACAGTGAGGCAGGAGCACTTTACTGTGTTGCAGTGTTTCACAGAGAGACACAGTTAGAACTGTTCTCCGAGTGATATTTCACAATGCAGATGCTCGTCTTTTAAACTGACACTCCATTCACTTGAACCTCAATCCTGGCAATCTAATACTGCACATAAACTTAAATCACACATTCCTTTCTGCCCCATGGTCTGGCATTGGGGTGAGTGGAATGAATCTGCTCCCTGCCGCTCAGTGTGACAAGTCAATTGATGGTGGATTGGAGACTCTTGGGGTGGGTGGGGGGTGGGATTAACAACCGTGGGCATTTTGGGGTGTCACCTCAGGTGTCCACTTGCACAGGGCTACAGAGAGGCTTCTCCACAGGGGTCGGGCGAGCCCACGACGAAGGCATCCAACCAGTTAGACCTGCTCCAGAAATAACCCCTATCTAGTACAGGAGCCCGAAAGCAGGATATTTCTTCGTATCACAAGGATGATCTACCAGCGCTCTTCAAAGATGATTAAGAGGAGTAAGTGGGTGTGCTTTGCCTACCTTGCTGGCAGTCCCATTGTTGGTCCAATTTGAAGGATGGATGGTGAAGATTGGAAATGCTGCTATGAATTAATTTGCATGGATCGAGTGTTGCCTAGTTTGCAACAAGGTGTGAAGAGATTGATAAATACTTGAAGGGAAAGCAGTGGGGGGAGTGAGACTAATGGGATAACTCTTTCAAAGAGCCAGTACAGGCACGATGGGCCAAATGGATTCCTACAGTGCCATATCTTTCTATGGCGAGATGGGTACCTAGGCTGAAGGGTGAAAGGGCTCTTTGACATTAGGCGGAAGGTTGGAGAGACTGGGCAGGGTCTACCCTCCCATCGAACCAATTGAGGTTAGCATCAGGCCTACTTTTCTGTCTCCTGCCTTCCGACAGCAACTTGCCGTTGGGAATCCCGTCCGCTGTTCAGTCCTTGCGCGACCAGCCTGTTTACTGGCTCCATCCCATCCCAGGCAACCATTCGAACCCAGACTGCCCTCATCTCTGCCCACTGACTGGTGGAGTGGGTGGGTAGGTGTGTGCGTGTGCATCTGTTGGTAAGAATTAGGTTAGAATGAGCCAGCAGGGACCCATGGTGAGGAGGAGAAGGGTGGGTGCTCAAAGAGCAATGAATCTCAGAAGCCAAGCTCCTGTACCAAGAGGTCTGAGCGAGGAAGTAATGCAGAAGGACCCCCACAGGGGTAAATGCGAAGAAAACTCGAGCTCTGGAGTTTCATGTGACTTAATATCATTGATAATAATGTAAAATGACTTGTTTCATAGGTTAGGATTAGAACCTGCGAGTATAATTTTTTTTGTCAGTATTTTAAATAAATTTTACATCCTTTTACTGGTAATCCAGTGTGTGTTCCTGATACGGTCGGTGCTTCCCCAGGACTGAAGACCGATTGTTCTTTCTCGCCTGAGGTGGGGGGTATGAAGTCACAGCTAGATAGCGCACTCGCTTTGGAGTTGGAAGGTTGTGGGTTCGAGTTGGCACCCCACAGAGACTCGAGCCCTGTAGGCCAGGGGGGATGTTGCATGGGGGGCGGGGGGGGTCGTCTTTTGGGGTGAGGCGTTAAACCGTAGCCCCCATCTGCCCTCTCGGGTGGATGTAAAGGATTCTAAGGCCACGACTGGAAGGAGAGAAGGGGCAAGAATTCACCCCAGTGTCCTGGGGACCCAATATTTATCCCCCAACCAGTATTTTTTTTTTAAAAAGCAATGCTCAATTTTTGTCATTTAATGTTTTGTGGGAGCTTGCTGTGCACAACATGCCTGCCATGTTTGCCTACATCAGTGGTGCTCACACTTCAGAACAGCTTCATTGTTCCTGAAGTGCTCTGGGATGAACTGAGCTGATTTAAAATGGCTGTAAAATCTTCCCTGACTCCAGTGACCCTCGCGTGCAGAAGTCCCACACTCACCAGGATTTGGACTTGATGAGGCTGCAGGCCTCAGCATCCCCGCACTTCGGGAGGAGAATCAATTGGCGTAAGAGGCTGCAGGAGGAGAGGGGGGGGGGGGGGCGAATGGGGAGATTAGGGTGGCGGAAGTAATTGGATCAAGCTTCACTCTTAATTCCCTTCATGATTCCCTTCAGCTGCTTCATCAATGACCTTCCTTCAATCATAAGGTCAGAAGTGGGGATGTTCGCTGATGATTGCACAATGTTCAGCACCATTCGCTACTACTCAGATACTGAAGCAGTCCGTGTAGAAATGCAGCAAGACCTGGACAATATCCAGGCTTGGGCTGATAAATGGCAAGTAACATTCGCGCCACACAAGTGCCAGGCAATGACCATCTCCAAGAGAGAATCTAACCATCTCCCTTTGACATTCAACAGCATTACCATCGCTGAATCCCCCACTATCAACATCCTAGGGGCTACCATTGACCAGAAACTGAACTGGAGTAGCCATATAAATACCATGGCTGCAAGAGCAGTTCAGAGACTAGGAATTCTGCGGTGAGTAACTCATCTCCTGACTCCACAAAGCCTGTCCACCATCTACAAGGCACAAGTCAGGAGTGTGATGGAATACTCTCCACTTGCCTGGATGGATGCAGCTCCAACAACACTCAAGAAGCTCGACACCATCCAGGACAAAGCAGCCCGCTTGACTGGCACCCCCATCCACAAACATTCACTCCCTCCACCACCGACGCACAGTGGCAGCAGTGTGTACCATCTACAAGATGCACTGCAGCAACGCACCAAGGCTCCTTAGACAACACCTCCCAAACCGCGACCTCTACCAACTAGAAGGACAAGGGCAGCAGACGCATGGGAACACCACCACCTGCAAGTTCCCCTCCAAGTCACACGCCATCCTGACTTGGAACGATATCACCGTTCCTTCGCTGTCGCTGGGTCAAAATCCTGGAACTCCCTCCCTAACAGCACTGTGGGTGTACCTACCCCAAATGGACTGCAGCGGTTCAAGAAGGCAGCTCACCACCACCTTCTCGAGGGCAATTAGGGATGGGCAATAAATGCTGGCCTGGCCAGTGACGCCCACATCCCATGAATGAATTTTAAAAAATTAATCTGGTCTCTGCTGTGAGAATGAAAACATCACAAATCAGCAGTTTCCCTGGTAAATATATCCAGGAACATGAGGAGGTCATTCAGCCCCTCGAGCCTGTTCCACCATTCAATGAGATCATGGCTGATCTGTATCTTAACTCCATCTCCCCGCCTTGATTCTGTAACCCTTAATCCTCTTAACCCAACAAATGTATATCAATCTCAGTTTTGAAATTTCTGACTGACCACCCTCCAGCCTCGACAGCTTTTCGGGGGGAGAGAATTCCAGATTTCCGCTCCCCTTTGTGTGAAGCAGTGCTTCCTGACATCATCCCTGAACGGCCTGGCTCGAATTGTTTTTATCCATTTATGGGATGTGGGCATCACTGGCAAGGCCAGCATTTATTGTCCCATTCCAAAAGTTGTGAACTGGGATTCACAAAGGGGGAGCTCAAAACACAGTGTGTTTAACATTAAACCCTGTCACAATAAGACCAGGTAAAGACAGCAAACGACCCCTAGACACATTGCTCACCTGGTCGTAACAGCGCCATATAAATACAAGTTGTTGTTGGCTCATTATTAGGGAGTCGCTGGACAAGGGCAGGAGGGGGTATCAATAGGTTGGAAACAAGCTGAGGTAGCGCCCACATTTGGGAAAATACTGAGGGCTACAATCCCGTGTAAAAAAAAAAAATGCAATGGCTGATTAGGAGTAAAGTGGATTATCTGTATAATAACAAGGCAGTAAACAGTAGCCAACCCAGCTTTATGGGTGAATTTCCAACCTCACCAACTTCCCTGCTTTGATTTAGGCACTGCCAGCCCAAGTGGACTGTGGAAAACTCTGATGGCATTGTGAATTTCCAAAAAACATCGATAGACGGCCCACACCAAAGGTTACTAATTAATCTCAATGCTGCGATAAAGAAAAGGAATTGCATTTATATAGTGACTATCATCACCTCAGCATGTCTCAGATCATCTGTTTTACATCCACCTCAGAAGGGGCCTTAGTTTAAGGTCTCATCTAAAAGACAGCACCGCTGACAGTGCGGCACTCCCTCAATACTGGCACCGGGAGTGTCAGCCTGCATTATGCAGGTCTTTGGGTGGGTCTTGTTTAGTTTAGTTTAGAGATACAGCACTGAAACAGGCCCTTCGGCCCACTGAGTCCGCGCCGACCATCAACCACCCATTTATACTAATCCTACACTAATCCCATATTCCTACCACATCCCCACCTGTCCCTATATTTCCCTACCACCTACCTATACCAGGGGCAATTTATAATGGCCAATTTACCTACCAACCTGCAAGTCTTTTGGCTTGTGGGAGGAAACCGGAGCACCCGGAGAAAACCCACGCAGACACAGGGAGAACATGCAAACTCCACACAGGCAGTACCCAGAATTGAACCCGGGTCGCTGGAGCTGTGAGGCTGCGGTGCTAACCACTGCGCCACTCCTGACTCAGAGAGGGGCAGTGCATGCTATTCATTGAGCCACAGCTGGCACTCAATGGAAGATTCAATGTAAACTGGGGTATGGATAAGAATCTGGTTAAAGGGGGTGACGTCGGGATAGGGGAACAGACTGAGTGTGATGCCTCAGAGTTCATGACTGTTTCCAATCCTACATCAGTGAATTGGTTTCTGAAACTCGATGCTATCTGGGTCAAACTTAGATGGTGTCAAATTAGGAAGTGCAGAGGGACAGAAAGAGGCAACCCCGGGACTACAGAATGAGCTGAACAAAATACTGGAGTGGACTGAACAATGGATGTAGAAGCATATCATGAGGACAGTAAGGTACACAGGCTGTACAGTGCAGAAACAGGCCATTCGGCCCATCTGCTCCGTGCTGGTGTTTCTGCCCCACACGAGCCTCCTCTCTTTCACCCCCCCCCCCCCCTTCATCTCACCCTATCAACACATCCTTCTATTCCTTTCTCCCTCGTGTGTTTATCCAGCTTCCCCCTTAAATGTATCTCTGCTACTCTGGGAGTTGTGGGAAAGTGCAGTTAGAACATGCATCCTGGAATGGAGGGTCCTGAGGGGTGATCGAGGGGCATTCGAGAGTGAGGGACATGATAAAGATTAATCTGGGATATTAAACGGTGGGAGTGTGGGGGCAAGGTGACACGGGGTCAAACCGGTAAAAGGTAAATTTAGGACTGATTACCAGGACGTCCTTGACACTGCATGGATGAGCAACACATGGAAACGGACTCCCAGAGGGAGCTGGGCATGAGAAAACAAGGGAGAAATGACAATTCAGCAATGGGGTGCTTTGGGGTGAATTGAGATGGGCTCAATAACTAGCTGGGGCCAGTGGCTTTGGTTTGTATTCCATTTCTACTTGTCTGTTCCCCAGCCCTGAGCAGAACTTCCCCACCCTGTTTCCTCTCCGTCAGCTGGACCCCTGATGATCATTTCTGAAACCAGCAGAGGGCAGCAGGCCTCTGACTTTCAGGGTCCCAGTGCCCTCAGCACCCAGAGGGAGAACCCAGCCAGGGGATGGTGATGCAGTCTTTCCTTACAGAGCAGCCCGCTCTGATACACCGGTGCCTGGGGCAATCAGTACGAACACGAGTCGGAATATCCCCGTGTTTTTTTTTTAAGAGACCCTGACTGCAGCTGCCGCTCAATGTTTGTTGGGAAGTGTGGGCGCAGTGGATGGGTGTGTCGGCGGGGGTAGGGGGAGAAAGGAAATTGGTGGGGTCCCTCAGACAGAACACCGTGTTGACGCAGTCTGCAACCGTGCTGATAGCCCACTTGCTGTTACTCCAGTGCCCCCTAAGCAGCTGAAGGCACCCCTGGAATTCCCTCCCTAAACCTCTCCGCCTCTCTCTCTCTCTCTCTCTCCTCCTTTAAGACACTCCTTAAAAGTGACCTCTTTGACCGAGCTTTTGGTCGCCTGTCCCCTAATATCTCCTTATGTGGCTCGGGGTCAAATTTTGTCTGATAACGCTCCTGTGAAGCACCTTGGGAGGTTTTACGACATCAAAGGCGCTATGTAAATGCAAGTTGTTGTTGGTGCTGTTTAAAATCTGTATTAATATGGCAGGCCAGGAGTACAACACTGTTGCTCTCTGCCAAATCCCAGCTACTTCGCTATGTCCCCTAGGTCTTCCAGGAACCTCCTTAAAACCTCATTGGGACCCCCAACATTAACCCTTTGCAGTTCCACTTCCTCCTCCTCAGTTTCCTCCTTAACTGGGTGACTGGGAGAAGCTGCGATTGTTCTCCTTAGAGCAGAGAAGGTTAAGGGGGAGATTTAATCGGGGCGTTCAAAATCAGGAAGGGTTTTGATGGAGTGAATAAGGAGAAACTGTTTCCAGTGGCAGGAGGGCCATTCGTCGCGGAAGAGAGTGCGAAAAACAGCGTCGTGGAGCGGGGCTAAAATGTGCACTTCTTTGGGATGGGGGGTTTGGGGCAGTGAATGAGTGTGGGAAAGGAAAAGGCGCTGGGAAGGTGAATCGGAAAACTCTGGGAATTCCCCGCCGGTGGGCCGAGCCGTGGAGCCCAACCCTTCCTCAATGGCTCCAAAAACGAGGAGTTAAAGAACGGAGATGGGGAAGGAGATCAGCAAGAGGGAGTTTTTCTTTAAATAAATGGGCCGAATGGCCCGCAAAATAGCTTAAAAGAAAAGTTGGAGACTTGTCAACCTTTAGTGTCCTCAGCATGTGCCAGAGTGCTTTACAGCCTATTAATTCATAGAGGCCTTTCGGCCCATCGAGCCTGTGCTGGCTATCGAGGCTGGGGGGGATGGAGATTGATAGATTTTTGTTGGGTTAAGAGGATTAAGGGTTAAGGAACCAAGGCGGGGATACGGAGCTAAGATACAGAACAGCAATGATCTCACTGAATTACGGAACAGGCTCGAGGGGCCGAATGGCTATTTCCTGTTCCTAAGGCCACAAAGAACATTCTGTCCTGAGTTGGTCAATATTTAAAGAGACGGTTTGGCTTGTTGACTCCACAACTGCCTGTTTTAATCACAGTAAACAAAACAAGTACATCAGATGACATTGGTTTACTCTCTCGCCTCTGAGTCCGAAAGTTGTGTGTTGGAGCCCCCACTCCAGAGACTTGAGCCCATAATCCAGGCCGACGCTCCCAGTGCCAGTACTGAGGGAGTGCTGCACTGTCGGAGGGGCCTCTCTCAGGTGGATGTAAAAGATCCCACGGCCGCTATTGGAAGAAGAGTGAGGGGGGGCGGGGGGGGAAGGGGGAGTTCTCCCCGGTGTCCTGGGGCCCAATATTTATCTCTAACCAACATCACTAAAAAAAAACAGACGATCTGGGTCATGATCACATTGCTGTTTGTGGGATCTTGCTGGGCGCAAATTGGCTGCAGCGTTTCCGACAATGACGACAGTGACCGCACCTCACCAAACGTGCTTCATTGGCTGCGAGGCGCTTTGGGATGTATGAGGCTGTGAAAGGCGCTAGAGAGATGCAAGTCACACGATCCCCATCATGCCCACCCCAACCCACCCCACCTCCTCACCCAGGCTCACCCTGCTGCCAAGCAGGTGCCGTGACTGCGGGCAATGCCACAGGCGATCAGCTGGCAGCTAGGCAGAGGCTACGAGCGGCGAGGCCCCTTTAAGAGCGGCCAGCTGTTTCCAAATAGCGCAAATCCTTGAATGAGCCACAATAGAGTCTGTGGCTGCAAGTGTTCCCTGACCACAGGCACAGGAAGTTTGTGACTCAAAACAGGACAGTACTTGGCAAAGCTTTCTGCTCAATGGAGGTTGAGGTTTTCAGTCTCTCTCTCTCTCTCGCTCTCTCCCCCCGACCTTTGACCTCCTCCTGTTACCAGGGCGCTGCTCTTATGAAAATGTTGAAATGATTCGATGGAGTGGAAAGGGAGAAACTATCACACAAAGGGGAGCGGAAATCTGGAACTCTCCCCCCGCCCCCCCCCCCCCCACCCCAAAAATAAAAGTCCGCGTGGGTCAATCAGAACTGAGAGGGATAGATTCCGTTGGCTGACAGTAGCGAGTGAGATGGGGGCAAAGGAGGGACAAAGCGGCCATGATTCACCTGAGTGGCGGAGCAGGCTCGAGGGGCTGAATGGCCTCCTCCTGTTCCTCTGTCCCAGAGTGGTGGGGCTCAATACCCGCCCACAGAAATCAGCTGATTTACAAGAAATGGCTGTCCTATGATCGCAGGTCCCAGAGCCAAGAATGATCTCATACTTAGAGTCTGCCTTTGACTCAAAAAGCAGGGAACAGAGTGAAAGTTAACCCTTTCCCTGCACGCTTCCTAATCTCATGGACACTGTAAGCAACAGGAGTAAAGTCATCGGAGGCGGTGGGGGGGGGGGGGGGGGGGGGGGGCGGGGTTGAAAATAATTTGCTCCCGACGCTTTTAAATAGATTTACATGGACCTTTCCAGCACAGAACAGGCCATTCGGCCCCACATGGCTCCGTGCTGGTGTTCCTGCTCCGCACGAGTCATGCCCCCTAAGCAGCTGAAGGCACCCCTGGAATTCCCTCCCTAAACCTGAGTGAGGGAGTGCTGATATTGATACTGCCCTGATATTGATCTATCCCGGTCATTATCAGCCTTGCTGTTTGTGGGAGCTTGCTGTGCGCAGATCAACTGCTGTGTCTCCAACATTACGTCGGAAATAGGTGCAGGAGTGGGCCATTCAGCCCGTCGAGCCTGCTCTGTCATTCAAACAGATCATAACTGATCATCAACCACGATCCCCCAGATCCCTTGATCTGATTAGTATCCAGATTTCTGTCTTGCACATGCTCAATGATTAAACTTCCACAGCCCTCTGGGGTAGAGAATTCCAAACACCCTCTGAGTGAAGAAATTCCTCCTCACCTCAGTCTTAAACGGCCTACCCCTTTATTCTGAGACTGTGTCCCCTGGTGCTAGATTCACCAACCAGGGGAAACATCCCATCCACACCCTGTCACTCCCTGTAAGAATTTGTAAGTCTCAATGAGATCACCTCATTCTTTGAAACGCGAGAGAATACAGGCCCGCAATCTCTGCTCATAAGACGATCCCGCCATCCCCCGGGATTAGTCTGGTGAACCTCCGTTGCACTCCCTCTGTGGCAAATGTATCCTTCCTTAGATAAGGAGACCAAAACCGCACGCAGTACGCACTACAGTGATTACGTGTCAAAAAGTCCTGAGGTTGTGAAAGGCACTACAGAAATGCAAGTTCTCTCGGTTAGAAAAAAGGATATGAGGATTATTCAGTCCACACAAGCTGCAGATACTGGCTCCGGTGGTGTATTTCCATTGGGCCTTACCTCCGGAACAAGTCACCACATCAATGTAGTCAGCAGTTTTGCCTGGTGGTGGGGGAGGCAGGGGGGGCGGGTGTCACAAGACTATACAGCTGAGCCAGTGATGAGATGCTGCGGGAACTGTTTGCCCTGTCTCAGGCACATTTAAAGCTGCATTCGTTCCTCCTTGCTCTGATCATGGGATGGTCTGTCCATGGCCATCCATGATCATTCCTTGGCTGGTTATTTAAACCCGGTTTGCTCTCTGCGGAGAGGAAACGGGCAAAGGAATGGGTTAACGGTCTGTCTTCAGCGCGGGCTGCTCAAGGTGTCAGACGTGGCTCAGTGGGGTCATGCTGCTGCCTTTCCATCATCAGGTTCTGGGTTCAAGTCCCACTCGCTGACTGAAGTGCAGAAGTCAAGGCTGACACTCTCGTGTTGCGGGGATGGTGGGGGGGGGGGCTGCCTTCTGGATGCGATGTTGAACCGAGGCCCTCTCGGACAAATGTGAAAGATCCCGCGGGCGCTGTTGGAAGAAGGGCAGCTGATATTTAGCCCTCCCTCAAAATCATGAGGGGTCTCAATCGAGAGGAACGTTCCCATTGGCAGAAGGGTCGAGAACCTGAGGACACTGGTTGAAGGCAACTGGCAATACAGCCCAAGGTGATTTGCGGAAAGATGTTTCCACACAGCAAGTGGTGAGGATGTGGAATGCACCGCCTGAGAGTGAGGTGGAGGCAGGTTCAATCCAGGCCTTCAAAAGGGGGAACTGGATAAACAGCTGAACAGATAAAATTTGCAGGGCTTTGAGGAAAAGGCAGCGGGGAGTGAGACTAGTTGCGTTTCTCTGGCGGGGAGCTGGCACGTACACGATGGTTGAAGGGCCTCGCCCTGTGGCTGAAACAGATTACTGGTCATTCTCGCCCCGCTGTTTGCGGGAGCGTGCTGTGCACAAATTGGCTGCCGTGTTTCCCACAACAGTTCAAAGACGTAGCTCACCGGCTGTAAAGCACTCTGGGAGGTCCCGGGGTGGTGAAAGGCGCTACGGAAATGCAAGATCCTCCTTGCAAAACTGACCGCAGAAGCAGCTTCAAGCCGGCTGATAGTGAAATGAGGGTCAAGAGGACACATCAGATGGCACGCCCTCGTGGCCTGTGTTGCTCAACTAGGTGGGGCTCTGCCAACTTTCTCAATGCAGCTAGGCAAGAACAATCGAGGGGGGGTGGGGGGGAGAGAATGGGGGGGGGGCGTGGTAGGGAGGAGGGGGTGGTAGGGAGGAGAGGCAGGTTTGCCACATCTACAGCCCCCTGTCGGACAGTGCACCCATGTGCACGTGTCTCAGGGAATGGCTGCGATGCCCCACCCGGTCGAATTTCAGACCACAGCACGGGCGTGGACAACAGCCGGGTCGGGTGAGGGGGACAATGCCCCGGTGGAAGAGGAGCGGGCAGAAGCAGCAAAGCCTCTTTAATTTTTGTTTTTTAAAAAAAAAAAGGTTTTTGCACAACTCTGCGTCTGCACAAATGCCAGCTGTTGATTGTTACTTAGCTGACGGCTTGCGGTACAGCCTGGCAGCCAATCCCGTCTGTGGCTCGCTTGTTTGTCTTTCACATTAAAAAAAAATACTCGGGTCTGCTTCTCACAGACAGCTCGAAAAGCCGCAAAATATCTGGGCTGAGAACACGTCAGGCTCACAGTAGGGCAAAGAGTCAGGTCCTCAGGAGGAATGAGCAGTCGGCTCTGTGCTCTCATCCCTTTACTTGGCAGTCTTTTCAACCAATGTCAGCATCGTTTTCGGCGAGATGATTACAGCTAAGGCAGGCCATTCAGCCCTCTCTGAGTACCGCCATCCAGACAGATCCTACCTCCCTTTTGCTGCATCGAACTGCATCTGAAGCTTTCTCCTTCACTAGATTTACCTGGGGCTCCTCCAGCCCCGACACCTCTCCGAGATCTCTGCCCTCCTCCAATTCCGGCCTCTCTCGCCCGTTCCCCCCCCCCCCGATTCCCATCGCTCCACCATTGGCGGTCGTGCCTTCAGCTGCCTGGGGGCCCCTAAGCTCTGGAACCCCCTCCCTAACAGCACTGTGGGGTGTGCCTACCCCACATGGACTGCAGCGGTTCAAGAAGGCGGCTCACCGCCACCTTCTCGAGGGGGCAAGCAGAGGATGGGTGCCGTCCACAACAAGAGAATGAATTCCACTGAAAATCTCAATTCAAGCAGGAAATATTTGCAAGTACATGCCTGTTTAATCCGGGGTGCCTGGCAACCACCGCCAGTACATTCTGTTCTGAGACACTGACGTGCTTAACATTCTTGCTTCTCTCACAGAGATGAAGAGGGGGTGGGAGGAGGCTCGGTGCGGAGCAGAATCACCAGCACGGAGCAGATGGGCCGAATGGCCTGTTTCTGTGCTGGAAATTCGATGTGATTAGATATTGGGGTTAAATCTGATAGACCCCAAAAACAGGCACACGCACAGGGACTGTGATGCAGGAATAAACCCCTGGTACCACAGTTGGATGAATCGATCACGGGCAGTCTAGGTTGTCTCCTCCTGCTCCTTAGCTGCTCGCTGTGTAGCTGGCAGTGAGGGCTGTGCCCTCATGATGGCGAGATTGTGCAGCACGTAGCAGACCGCTGCCTATCTTGACACCCACTCTGCTGAGGGGGTGGGGGGGGGTCCAGGCAGCAGAAGCATTCTCCCCGCACCTTGCTGGTCAGCTCAATCGCATTTGTTGCGGCAGCCTGGTTTCTCACGTGTGCATGGGTCGTGCACCGGAGTCATCAGCCGCGTGGTCAGCCCTCGTCGCCCAGTAGCCGCCCTCCGGTTTGTCCCGGTGGCTCAAACACAGCTGGCACAGCGGACAGCGGCGGAAAGAAGGCATCGCGACGTCCGGGCATTGACCCGCGTGATTCGCTGCCTGTGGTCGCCCACCAGCTGGACGATGAGGGACTGTAATCCCCTCCGGTTGCAGCGGTACATCCCCCCAGAGTCGCCGCGCGGTGTGCGTGCCGTCGGTAGCACCACGGGGACGGCTGCGTTTCTCCGTGGAGCCGCACGCTCGCTCCGCCTGCTGCTCGAAAACGCTCTCGTTAAATCGAGGGCCTCGGGGGACCGCCCTTCTGCAACAGCGGGCGGCAAACCGCGAGATATTGGAAATGCCTCCAGCTCCGGCCTGGAGGGAGCCCGACACGTAGGAGTTTCCCGGCCCGGGTCACCTTCACAGCCACTGGCAACGCCGTCCTCGCTCTGCTTCGGGGCTGCAGTTGGAGGCAGATTTCAGTCAGGATGTTAATCCTCGCCGAGGTTCAGGTAGGACAGCCACTCCCCGAACACACTGGGTGGATATGGACTCCTGCTGAGAGCCCTCCTCCTCCTCGTCCTCCTCCCTCTTCCAGCAGCTTGTCCTGCTCTGTGTGGCCTCTGTCCATTCTCCCAGGCGAGCTGCATTCCAAGAGGAATGCCTACTGATGCACCCATGTCTGGCAGCAACTGGTTTGTGCAGAAGCCTTGAAGTTGGGACCAAGTCCTTCCACACACCCTCCCTGTCGTCTTTTGCAACTTTATAGGACTCTAGAAAGCAACAAACCCTTGTATAATCGTGGCAATAGCCAACAGAAACCAATCAGCAACTAACCTGAAAGTAGCTGATGGTATCGAGCTTCTGAACTTTGCAGCAGTTGTGTTTGTGGATTCACAGCTGAAGATGCTGTCATACCACACACTGTGGTTAAGAGATATTCCACAAATAGATTAACGAGTGCTTTGAGAATGCTTTTAGGGTCAAGGCAACTCCGGAAAGGTGACACCGGGTTCCGAAAGACGGGAGCGGAGTCAAGCCTCTGCTTCAACCTCTGTATCCCCACCCTGGGGACGTGTATTCTATAATTACAAGAGGTAAATAATGTGGGGTTAATCTGCGGTAGAAATTCGTTTGCACCGCGCTGTTTGGACGGGAGCGGCCTGTGATGCCGGCGACTTCCTACGTGGCCCACGCGGCGCGGGGTCAGGAGAAGGGCGCAGCTCGATCCGCCACTATCCTGACGTCGCGCGGACGGAGAGGCTGGATTCGAACCCTCGCTGACGGGGCATCCGGCCCGCGAATCCGGTACGCAGAACCCCGAAGGACTGGGCCGTGCAGCTGCAGGGTGCCCGGCTTGGAACTGCCCCACCTCCGGCATGGCTGAAAGGCAAGGGTCCGAGCGGAGTGGCAGCAGAGGCAGCACGAATGCTGTCGCCCCATTGCGGTGCCTCAGCAATCCCAATAATCTGTCGGAGCAAGGACTGCCCGAGTGCTGTGGGAGCTGGGATTCCCCTTTGAGCGCTGATGGGCAGCAACCATGGCTCTCATGACCTCCGCCTGGGCTTCCACCGCAGCGCTCAGACACCCCGGGGTTTCCGCCCGTGCTGCGGTGCCAGCCGCGGCGGCAGGTACCAGCCTCTCCATGCTGGGCGGGCCCGGCAGCGTTGCCGTAGTGTGGGATAGGATGGGGCCCAGGCTCTGGGCGATGCCCTCTGCCATGATGGAGCCCGACTGCTCCGTGCTCCTGGACAGCGACAGGAGGTTCTCTGGCAGGCTGGCCAATGCCCCAAGCAGCTTGGCGTGCATCACCATCAGGGCACTCCTGTATGCCACCCCGTCGATACCTTCATCGGAGTCCCCGGCGTCACCTGCGGGCGCCAGCTCCCCTTCTCCCTGCGTCTGCTGGTCTTGTCCTTCTGTATCTGAAAGCAGACACTACTGGCTGAGTTGCCTCCTGTCCCATGATGCTCCGCACCATCTCCTCCAGGGAGCTCAGCGGATGTAGTCGCGAGTCCCAAGCACCGGCCCGCTGCCTCTCTCTATTGTTACGGGCCACCTTCTCCTGCAAGAGAGGGGCCAGAGTGTCAGCGTTTGTGTTGGGAAGTGTCCGGGTGATGTGGCGGCCCGTGAGGTGGAGTAGGTGAACGTTTGGCCGGGGGGTGGGGGGGGGGGGTTCCTGAGTGCCAGCGAGTGCCGCTGGGTGAGGGATGGGGGTGAGAGCTTGCTGGTGTGGTGTGGGGGTTTGAGATGTACCGGGAGGTTTGCATTCACTCACCTTGACTGCCCGTGTCAGGTCATTGTATTTCTTCCAGCACTGCTGCCACGTTCGTGGTGCCAGGCTGCGGGCATTCACCTCCCGGGCGACGAGCTCCCATTCCCTCCTCCGGCTGAGCCTTGAGGGCTTCCTTCTGCCCCGGGGGAACGTTGCACCTCGCCTGGACTCCACCGTGCTGACGAGAGCCTCGAGAGCGGTGTCGGTGAACCGGGGAGCCCTCTCCCGTGCCTGCGGAGCCCTCCTTGAAAAGGGCGAAAACAACGTGGCGTCAGGCGTGATTTCAGGCGTGGCAGTCCTCCTTTAACAATAGGCAGTGGGGGCCTTTAAGAGAGGTGGGCTGCCTCGATCCCGTGCTCGGCAAGGCAACGCTGCCGGGCCCTCCTGCTGCGCGCAGAGGCAGCTTCCAGACGAGAGGAGCAGCCAGGCGGCCGCTCGGCGCAATTCGGGAACCGGGTACACCAAAACTGTGCCCACCTTGAGTTGAAAGGCCGCGGGCAGGGAGGGGGAATCACGAATCACAACCTGTCACCCCTTCCCCATGCCTGAGAGACGGGGCACACAATTTTCTAGTCCCTTGGTGAGTAAACATATGCATTAACAAATCACATTTCCCCACACCCCCTCATGCATGCTCACTGGTTACATTATGAATTGATTCTTCTTTGGACACAGTGAGTGATAATGACCAGCTAAGTTAGCCTTCTTGACCTTCACTTCCTTGTGCTTCTAGACACAATTACACTGAGGCCTAGCCTTTAATCGCACGCCCTACCTCCCAGCAGACTCTTTGGCGCTAGTCCAGACAACTAGAATTCCATTCTCAAAACACCCTACACTTAGCTATTTGCCACTGAAGTATAGTGCAGAATGTGATTTAACCCAGTTTAACCCCACGCACTGAGGGCTATTCCACCGAGCTTACTGACCCTTCCGACAACAACTTGCATTCGTGTAGCCCCTGGAGGTGACAGAGATAGGGAGGGATTTGTAAACAAGGATGAGAATGTCGGTCAGTGAGCACAGTGGGTGGCACATGCTGCTGACACTTTGGAGCACCTGAACTTTGGCTTTTGCCAATCACCTTGTTCCTGGATTAGCGTCTCCCGATACTCAATGAAACTACTGATTTAATTACAGGCTGTAACTCACTCCCCCGGTAACTATTCTTCCGCCTTTAGATCTCCAGGGCGTTACAGGATTGCATCCTGTACATTCACGACACATTCCAGTGGTGTTGAGGCTAAACCAGTTCGAAGGAGGGCAAGCAACACCTATGTCCAAAGCACTCGAAAAATGTCTGATCTTGTGGCGATAGTCGGAGAAGGAGATGGGGCCTGGTTAGTATTTACATGGGGAGATGGTCGAGAAATGGAGGACACTGATTTAAGGTTCTTAACTTCAGTGTCGTGAGTTTGAATTGCAGCCTGGGCACGCAACCCCCCCCCCCCCCCGCCCCTCCCTGTCTGCAGAATTCAGTTGGATAGACTGAATTTGGAATGCTTGTAAATGTTAGTGGCTTGCTCCCCAAATCCATTGTTCTGCTTTTAAACCACCGGAAACTATTCAATGGGATTACTTCCTGTAAACTCACTCCCAAGGCATCCGTTACTCCGCTGTCCTGCCATTGACCACACAAATAGTCCTTCAACCAACACCAGTTGCAGGAGCATTGCGTTGATTCCTCAAGGTGTTTCATCTCCGAGTCCGTCTCCCTCAAACTCGTGAATTATTTCCCACTCCGCTGCCAGTGCTTCTCCCCCCGGTACCTTTGAAGTTGCGGCTTCATGCTGACTGGGGCTGGTCCCTCAGCCCGGTCACTTACAGCAGGCTGCTCGCCCTCGGGGGGCATCGCAGCCCGGCCGGCCTCTCTCCTCACGTCTCTGCGGCAACGCTTCTGCCGCGCGGCGAGGGGCGGCGTTTTTGTTTTGAAGGTGACCCGTGTCGGGCAGGGTTCGACAAATGGAGCAGGGGTTGGGTTGGTGGGGGGGGGGGGGGGCATGCCCCTTTAAAAAGGTGTAACAGACACAGCTATTTCTTGACTATTCCTTGTAATCCTCCTCAAAGAGGTATGGAACAGACTCCCCGAGAAAGCACCTCATTTGGCTGGATTAGGCCCATTTGAAAAAGGAGCTGGATCATTTTGTGTTGAGAAGGGGGATGAAGGGAGGGTTAGAGAAATATCAGAAACTCTGCTAGATTCAGTACAGCAGAGGATGGAGGCAGAAGTTGGTGCTCCCTAAAATAGACAATCAACTGGGAAAAGAGGAGAGAAAGAGAGAGAATAGGAAAGAGAGAGAGAGTTTTCTTATGTTCTCAGACACCGGAACTGAAACACACCCTGTAATCTGACTCCAAGCTCTCCCATTACTACAAGAAAGGGACAGGATTGTTGGCTTGCTGATCAGTTGAAGCAAATAGACAAGGAAAGTCCCACTTCAATTTCTCAGCCTCGTTTTCAAATCCCTCCATGTCCATCACTCTCAACCCTACAATCCTCCAATTCCGGCCTCTCGTGCTTCTTCCGATTCCCATCGCTCCACCACTGGCGGCCTTCAGCTGCCTGGGGCCCTAAACTCTGGAATTCCCTCCCCAAACCTCTCCACCTCGCTCTCTCTCCTTTAAGATGCTCCAGTCTGCTTGACCAAGCTGTGCCAATATCGTCCGATAAGGCCCATTGTTGCATTTGTCACCGATAACGCTCCTGTGAAACCATTTGGGAAATTTTTACAATGGTGAAGGAGCTAAATAAATGCAAATTGCTGTTATAGGGAATGAACCAATTTATGGTGCGGCGGTGGGGCGGGGGTTATATCTAGAATTACAGATACCTGGGAGTGAGTTACAGACTAGAATCTAATCGAGGGGTTCGGGTGGTTTATATATAGAATAATAGATACCTGGGAGTGAGTTACAGACTGGAATCTAATCGAGGGGTTCGGGGGGGTTTATATCTAGAATTACAGATACCTGGGAGTGAGTTACAGACTAGAATCTAATCGAGGGGTTCGGGTGGTTTATATATAGAATAACAGATACCTGGGAGTGAGTTACAGACTAGAATCTAATCGAGGGGTTCGGGTGGTTTATATATAGAATAACAGATACCTGGGAGTGAGTTACAGGCTGGAATCTAATCGAGGGGTTCGGGTGGTTTATATATAGAATAACAGATACCCGGGAGTGAGTTACAGGCTGGAATCTAATCGAGGGGTTCGGGTGGTTTATATATAGAATAACAGATACCTGGGAGTGAGTTACAGACTGGAATCTAATTGAGGGGTTCGGGTGGTTTATATATAGAATAACAGATACCCGGGAGTGAGTTACAGACTGGAATCTAATCGAGGGGTTCGGGTGGTTTATATCTAGAATAACAGATACCCGGGAGTGAGTTACAGGCTGGAATCTAATCGAGGGGTTCGGGTGGTTTATATCTAGAATTACAGATACCTGGGAGTGAGTGACAGACTGGAATCTAATCGAGGGGTTCGGGGGGTTTATATATAGAATAACAGATACCCGGGAGTGAGTTACAGACTAGAATCTAATCGAGGGGTTTGGGGTGGTTTATATATAGAATAACAGATACCCGGGAGTGAGTTACAGACTGGAATCTAATCGAGGGGTTCGGGTGGTTTATATATAGAATAACAGATACCCGGGAGTGAGTTACAGACTGGAATCTAATCGAGGGGTTCGGGTGGTTTATATATAGAATAACAGATACCCGGGAGTGAGTTACAGACTAGAATCTAATCGAGGGGTTCTGGTGGTTTATATCTAGAATAACAGATACCCGGGAGTGAGTTACAGACTGGAATCTAATCGTGGGGTTTGGGGTGGTTTATATATAGAATAACAGATACCCGGGAGTGAGTTACAGACTAGAATCTAATCGAGGGGTTCGGGTGGTTTATATCTAGAATAACAGATACCCGGGAGTGAGTTACAGGCTGGAATCTAATCGAGGGGTTCGGGTGGTTTATATCTAGAATTACAGATACCTGGGAGTGAGTGACAGACTGGAATCTAATCGAGGGGTTCAGAAGGTTTATATCTAGAATTACAGATACCTGGGAGTGAGTTACAGACTAGAATCTAATCGAGGGGTTCGGGTGGTTTATATATAGAATAACAGATACCCGGGAGTGAGTGACAGACTGGAATCTAATCGAGGGGTTCGGGTGGTTTATATATAGAATAACAGATACCCGGGAGTGAGTTACAGACTGGAATCTAATCGAGGGGTTCGGGTGGTTTATATATAGAATAACAGATACCCGGGAGTGAGTTACAGGCTGGAATCTAATCGAGGGGTTCGGGTGGTTTATATATAGAATAACAGATACCCGGGAGTGAGTGACAGACTGGAATCTAATCGAGGGGTTCGGGTGGTTTATATATAGAATAACAGATACCCGGGAGTGAGTTACAGACTGGAATCTAATCAAAGGGTTCGGGTGGTTTATATATAGAATAACAGATACCCGGGAGTGAGTGACAGACTGGAATCTAATCGAGGGGTTCGGGTGGTTGATATATAGAATAACAGATACCCGGGAGTGAGTTACAGACTAGAATCTAATTGAGGGGTTCGGGGTAGTTTATATATAGAATAACAGACACCCGGGAGTGAATTACAGACTGGAATCTAATCGAGGGGTTCGGGTGGTTTATATATAGAATAACAGATACCCGGGAGTGGGTTACAGACTGGAATCTAATCGAGGGGTTCGGGGGGTTTATATATAGAATAACAGATACCCGGGTGTGAGTTACAGGCTGCAATCTAATAAAGGGGTTTGGGGGTTTTATATATAGAATAACAGATACCCGGGAGTGAGTTACAGGCTGGAATCAAATCGAGGGGTTCGGGTGGTTTATATATAGAATAACAGATACCCGGGAGTGAGATACAGACTGGAATCTAATCGAGGGGTTCATGTGGTTTATATATAGAATAACAGATACGCGGGAGCGAGTTACAGACTGGAATCTAATCGAGAGGTTCGGAGGGTTTATATATAGAATGACAGATACCTGGGACTGCGTTACGGACTGGAATCTAATCGAGGGGTTCGGGTGGTTTATATATAGAATAACAGATACCCGGGAGTGAGTTACAGACTGGAATCTAATCGAGGGGTTCGGGGTGGTTTATTTCTAGAATAACAGCTACCCGGGAGTGAGTTACAGACTGGAATCTAATCGAGAGGTTCGGGGTGGTTTATATATAGAATAACAGCTACCCGGGAGTGAATTACAGACTGGAATCTAATCGAGGGGTTCGGGGTGGTTTAGATATAGAATAACAGATACCCGGGAGTGAGGTACAGACTGGAATCTAATCGAGGGGTTTGGGTGGTTTATATGTAGAATAACAGGTACCCGGGAGTGGGTTACAGACTGGAATCTAATCGAGGGGTACGGGGGCTTTATATATAGAATAACAGATACCTGGGAGTGAGTTACAGACTGGAATCTAATCGAGGGGTTCGGGTGGTTTATATATAGATTAACAGATACCCGGGAGTGAGTTACAGACTGGAATCTAATCGAGGGGTTCGGGGTGGTTTATATATAGAATAACAGATACCCGGGAGTGAGTTACAGACTGGAATCTAATTGAGGGGTTCGGGGGGGTTTATATATAGAATAACAGATACCCGGGAGTGAGTTACAGACTGGAATCTAATCGAGGGGTTCGGGGGGTTTATATATAGAATAACAGATACCCGGGAGTGAGTTACAGATTGGAATCTCATAGAGGGGTTTGGGGGTTTTATACATAGAATAACAGATACCCGGGAGTGAGTTACAGGCTGGAATCTAATCGAGGGGTTAAGGTGGTTGATATATAGAATAACAGATACCCGGGAGTGAGTCACAGACTGGAATCTAATCGAGGGGTTCGGTGGATTATATATAGAATAACAGATACCCGGGAGTGAGTTACAGGCTGCAATCTAATCGAGGGGTTCGGGGTGGTTTATATATAGAATAACAGATACCTGGAAGTGAGTTACAGACTGGAATCTAATCGAGGGGTTTGGGGGATTATATATAGAATAACAGATACCCGGGAGTGAGTTACAGACTGGAATCTAATCGAGGGGTTCGGGGGATTATATATAGAATAACAGATACCCGGGTGTGAGTTACAGACTGGAATCTAATCGAGGGGTTCGGGGGGTTTATATATGGAATAACAGATACCCGGGAGTGAGTTACAAGCTGGAATCTAATCGAGGGGTTCATGTGGTCTATGTATAGAATAACAGATACCCGCGAGCGAGTTACAGACTGGAATCTAATGGAGAGGTTTATATATAGAATAACAGATACCCGGGAGTGAGTTACAGACTGGAATCTAATCGAGGGGTTCGGGGTGGTTTATTTCCAGAACAACAGCTGCCCGGGAGTGAGTTACAGACTGGAATCTAATCGAGGGGTTCGGGGGCTTTATATATAGAATAACAGATACCTGGGAGTGAGTTACAGACTGGAATCTAATCGAGGGGTTCGGGTGGTTTATAGATAGAATAACAGATACCCGGGAGTGAGTTACTGACTGGAATCTAATCGAGGGGTTCGGGGTGGTTTATATATAGAATAACAGGTACCCGGGAGTGAGGTACAGACTGGAATCTAATCGAGGGGTTCGGGGTGGTTTACATATAGAATAACAGGTACCCGGGACTGAGTTACAGACTGGAATCCAATCGAGCAGTTCGGAGTGGTTCATATATAGAAGAACAGATACCCGGGAGTGAGTTACAGACTGGAATCTAATCGAGGGGTTCGGGGGATTATATATAGAATAACAGATACCCGGGAGTGAGTTACAGGCTGGAATCTAATCGAGGGGTTCGGGTGGTTTATATGTAGAATAACAGATACCCGGGAGTGAGTTACAGACTGGAATCTAATCGAGGGGTTCGGGTGGTTTATATATAGAATAACCGATACCCGGGAGTGAATTACAGACTGGAATCTAATCGAGGGGTTCGGGTGGTTTATATATAGAATAACAGATACCCGGGAGTGAGTTACAGGCTGGAATCTAATCGAGGGGTTCGGGTGGTTTATCGATCAAATAACAGATACCCGGGAGTGGGTTACAGACTGGAATCTAATCGAGGGGTTCGGGGGGTTTATATATAGAATAACAGATACCCGGGTGTGAGTTACAGGCTGCAATCTAATAAAGGGGTTTGAGGGTTTTATATATAGAATAACAGATACCCGGGAGTGAGATACAGACTGGAATCTAATCGAGGGGTTCATGTGGTTTATATATAGAATAACAGATACGCGGGAGCGAGTTACAGACTGGAATCTAATCGAGAGGTTCGGAGGGTTTATATATAGAATGACAGATACCTGGGACTGCGTTACGGACTGGAATCTAATCGAGGGGTTCGGGTGGTTTATATATAGAATAACAGATACCCGGGAGTGAGTTACAGACTGGAATCTAATCGAGGGGTTCGGGGTGGTTTATTTCTAGAATAACAGCTACCCGGGAGTGAGTTACAGACTGGAATCTAA
Organism: Heterodontus francisci; assembly: GCF_036365525.1. Lineage (NCBI taxonomy): Eukaryota > Metazoa > Chordata > Chondrichthyes > Heterodontiformes > Heterodontidae > Heterodontus > Heterodontus francisci. The sequence goes on from NC_090416.1 coordinate 12,654,283, forward strand.
TCGAGAGGTTCGGGGTGGTTTATATATAGAATAACAGCTACCCGGGAGTGAGTTACAGACTGGAATCTAATCGAGGGGTTCGGGGTGGTTTATATATAGAATAACAGATACCCGGGCGTGAGTTGCAGACTGGAATCTAATCGAGGGGTTTGGGTGGTTTATATGTAGAATAACAGGTACCCGGGAGTGAGTTACAGACTGGAATCTAATCGAGGGGTTCGGGGGCTTTTTATATAGAATAACAGATACCCGGGAGTGAGTTCCAGACTGGAATCTAATCGAGTGGTTCGGGTGGTTTATATATAGAATAACAGGTACCCGGGAGTGAGTGACAGACTGGAATCTAATCGAGGGGTTCGGGGTGGTTTATATATAGAATAACAGGTACCCGGGAGTGAGTTACAGACTGGAATCTAATCGAGGGGTTCGGGGTGGTTTATATATAGAATAACAGGTACCCGGGAGTGAGTTACAGACTGGAATCTAATCGAGGGGTTCGGGGTGGTTTATATATAGAATAACAGGTACCCGGGAGTGAGTTACAGACTGGAATCTAATCCAGGGGTTCGGGGGATTATATATAGAATAACAGATACCCGGGAGTGAGTTAAAGGCTGGAATCTAATCGAGGGGTTCGGGTGGTTTATATATAGAATAACAGGTACCCGGGAGTGAGTTACAGACTGGAATCTAATTGAGGGGTTCGGGTGGTTTATATATAGAATAACAGATACCCGGGAGTGAGTTACAGACTGGAATCTAATCGAGGGGTTCGGGTGGTTTATATATAGAATAACAGATACCCGGGAGTGAGTTGCGGACTGGAATCTAATCGAGGGGTTCGGGTGGTTTATATATAGAATAACAGATACCCGGGAGTGAGTTGCGGACTGGAATCTAATCGAGGGGTTCGGGTGGTTTATATATAGAATAACAGATACCCGGGAGTGAGTTGCGGACTGGAATCTAATCGAGGGGTTCGGGTGGTTTATATATAGAATAACAGATACCCGGGAGTGAGTTACAGACTGGAATCTAATCGAGGGGTTCGGGTGGTTTATATATAGAATAACAGATACCCGGGAGTGAGTTGCGGACTGGATTCTAATCGAGGGGTTCGGGTGGTTTATATATAGAATAACAGATACCCGGGAGTGAGTTACAGACTGGAATCTAATCGAGGGGTTCGGGTGGTTTATATATAGAATAACAGATACCTGGGAGTGAGTTGCGGACTGGAATCTAATCGAGGGGTTCGGGGGCTTTATATATAGAATAACAGATACCTGGGAGTGAGTTACAGGCTGGAATCTAATCGAGGGGTTCGGGTGGTTTATATATAGAATAACAGATACCTGGGAGTGAGTTACAGGCTGGAATCTAATCGAGGGGTTCGGGTGGTTTATATATAGAATAACAGATACCTGGGAGTGAGTTACAGACTGGAATCTAATCGAGGGGTTCGGGTCGTTTATATATAGAATAACAGATACCTGGGAGTGAGTTGCGGACTGGAATCTAATCGAGGGGTTCGGGTGGTTTATATATAGAATAACAGATACCCGGGAGTGAGTTACAGACTGGAATCTAATCGAGGGGTTCGGGTGGTTTATATATAGAATAACAGATACCCGGGAGTGAGTTACAGACTGGAATCTAATCGAGGGGTTCGGGTGGTTTATATATAGAATAACAGATACCCGGGAGTGAGTTACAGACTGGAATCTAATCGAGGGGTTTGGGTGGTTTATATATAGAATAACAGATACCCGGGAGTGAGTTACAGACTGGAATCTAATCGAGGGGTTCGGGTGGTTTATATATAGAATAACAGATACCTGGGAGTGAGTTACAGACTGGAATCTAATCGAGGGGTTCGGGTGGTTTATATATAGAATAACAGATACCCGGGAGTGAGTTACAGACTGGAATCTAATCGTGGGGTTCGGGGGGTTTATATATAGAATAACAGATACCCGGGAGTGAGTTACAGACTGGAATCTAATCGAGGGGTTCGGGGGGTTTATATATAGAATAACAGATACCCGTGAGTGAGTTACAGGCTGGAATCTAATCAAGGGGTTCAGGTGGTTTATATATAGAATAACAGATACCTGGGAGTGAGTTACAGACTGGAATCTAATCGAGGGGTTCGGGTGGTTTATATATAGAATAACAGATACCCGGGAGTGAGTTACAGACTGGAATCTAATCGAGGGGTTCGGGTGGTTTATATATAGAATAACAGATACCCGGGAGTGAGTTACAGACTGGAATCTAATCGAGATGTTCGGGTGGTTTATATATAGAATAACAGATACCTGGGAGTGAGTTACAGGCTGGAATCTAAACGAGGGGTTCGGGGGGGTTTATATATAGAATAACAGATACCTGGGAGTGAGTTACAGACTGGAATCTAATCGAGGGGTTCGGGTGGTTTATATATAGAATAACAGATACCCGGGAGTGAGTTACAGACTGGAATCTAATCGAGATGTTCTGGTGGTTTATATATCGAATAACAGATACCTGGGAGTGAGTTACAGGCTGGAATCTAAACGAGGGGTTCGGGGGGTTTATATCGAATAACAGATACCCGGGAGTGAGTTACAGACTGGAATCTAATCGAGGGGTTCAGGTGGTTTATATATAGAATAACAGATACCCGGGAGTGAGTTACAGACTGGAATCTAATCGAGGGGTTCGGGTGGTTTATATATAGAATAACAGATACCCGGGAGTGAGTTACAGACTGGAATCTAATCGAGGGGTTTGGGTGGTTTATATATAGAATAACAGATACCCGGGAGTGAGTTACAGACTGGAATCTAATCGAGGGGTTCGGGTGGTTTATATTTTGAATAACAGATACCTGGGAGTGAGTTACAGACTGGAATCTAATCGAGGGGTTCGGGTGGTTTATATATAGAATAACAGATACCCGGGAGTGAGTTACAGACTGGAATCTAATCGAGGGGCTCGGGGGGTTTATATATGGAATAACAGATACCCGGGAGTGAGTTACAGACTGGAATCTAATCGAGGGGTTCGGGTGGTTTATATATAGAATAACAGATACCTGGGAGTGAGTTACAGACTGGAATCTAATCGAGGGGTTCGGGTGGTTTATATATAGAATAATAGATACCCGGGAGTGAGTTACAGACTGGAATCTAATCGAGGGGTTCGGGGGGTTTATATATAGAATAACAGATACCCGGGAGTGAGTTACAGACTGGAATCTAATCGAGGGGTTCGGGTGGTTTATATATAGAATAACAGATACCCGGGATTGAGTTACAGACTGGAATCTAATCGAGGGGTTCGGGTGGTTTATATATAGAATAACAGATACCCGGGAGTGAGTTACAGACTGGAATCTAATCGAGGGGTTCGGGGGGGTTTATATATAGAATAACAGATACCTGGGAGTGAGTTACAGACTGGAATCTAATCGAGGGGTTCGGGTGGTTTATATATAGAATAACAGATACCTGGGAGTGAGTTGCAGACTGGAATCTAATTGAAGGTTCCACTGGTTGTCTCCCTGAAGTCTTTTTTTGGGTTTGTTTCTGAGGGCGCCAGTCATTCTTTGCTGACTCGCATAATTAGCCAGCTTTTCTTCGTCAGCCGAGGTTGTGAATGTCTGCTGGCTTTTCAGCCATGCTCGCATCATCCCACATCTCGATTAGAGATATACAGCACTGAAACAGGCCCTTCGGCCCACTGAGTCTGTGCCGACCATCAACCACCCATTTATACTAATCCTCCATTAATCCCATATTCCCTACCACATCCCCTCAATTCTCCTTCCACCTACCTACACTATGGGCAATTTACTATGGCCAATTTACCTATCAACCTGCAAGTCTTTGGCTGTGGGAGAAAACCAGAGCGGTCACAGGGAGAACTTGCAAACTTCACACAGGCAGTACCCAGAACTGAACCCGGGTTGCTGGAGCTGTGAGGCTGCGGTGCTAACCACTGCGCCACTATGATATCCTCTCTCGCCCCCGAGCCTCCCAATCCCCGGGGGACGCAGAAGGGGCCAATTGTGACAGCTGTTGTGACTGAGACCTCCCGTTCCAGGGCAGCCCAGGAATCAACCCTTGGGACCTTGAGGCTCAGACTGCTCCGTCATGGATGTCTGGGCGTCCCGTACCCATCTGAGCTCAGTTTACAAAATGTAATTGGACGGGTGAAAACCTCAGTGGCTTCCAGGCGACGTCACCCTTGGTTATTAGTGGGCGCGCTGGCTTTCGGCAGGACACTGGGACAAGTGTGGAATGGGATCTGTGTGGTTTTGCAAAGGATGAGCAATGTTGTACACAAACATCCGGAGGAGGGAATGATGTCGGGGACCGGTTTAAGGTACAAATCGTTTTTGCAGCCGGATGTGGTCACACTGACTTGGCATGGCTGGACCTGTGAGAATTTGTCGCCAACACGCAGCACGAAGCAGCAGAATAAATATTTACCTGTATATTTATAGATTCTGCCCCCTTGTTCTGGACTCTCCCTCACCTAAAAACCCGATCGAATCCTTTAATCATCTTAAACCCCCTCGATTAGATCACCCCCTTAATCTTCTACACTCGAGGGAATACAGGCCTCGTGAAGTGATTTGGGATGTGCTGCACCTTGTGAAGGGCGCTGTAGAAATCCAAGTTCTTTGCTGTGTCCTTATAAGGCTGTAATCACAAAAGCAGTACTGTGCTTTTTTTTTACACATCTCTGTGGGTTTTCAGTAACAGATGAATGAGATCAGTGTCTCTGTTGCGAACACTGATTTAACCTGTGCTGGAGGAGATTTGCCAGCTGTGGCCTTTCCAAGTCCCAGTGGGAATTTCAGAGCTGGGGGTGGAGTTGGGGTGGTCGGTGGGTGGAGAGGGTTACTGAAGGAACTGGGGGGGGATGGATAATAATTTGACATTATTCTCCTGGCCCTCTAGGTTTGTGATTGAGAGTGTAAACCCTTGTCGTGGGTAACTGTTAAAACATCCTGGTCCCTTTATCCTTCATACGCCTTTATCCTTCATGTTCAAACAAAACTCCGTGTCCTAACACGCACCGAGTTCCGTTCACCCATTCCCCCACCCTGTGCTCGCTGACCTGCACAGGCTCCCGGTCTACCAATGCCTCCATTCTCATCCTTGTTTTCGAATCCCTCCATGGTCCTCGCCCCTCCCCCTCCCCTCATCTCTGTCACTTCCTCCAGCCCCTACAACCCTCCGAGATCTCTGCGCTCCTCCAATTCCAGCCTCTTGCCCACCCCCCCCCCCCCCCCCGATTCCCATCGCTCCATGCCTTCCGCTGTCTGGAGTTCCCTCCCTAAACCTCTCAGCCTCTTCCCCCCGCCCCACGTCCCCAACCTCTGCATCTGTTGTGGTTTTGAGCCCCACTCTAGAGACTTAAGAACAAAATCCACACCAACTCTCCCAGTGACAGTACCGAGGGAGTGCTGTACTGTCGGAAGTGCCATCTTTTGGATGAGACATTAAACCGAGGCCCTGTCTGCCCCTCTCAGATCGATGCCAAAGATCCTTTGGCCACTACTGGAGAAAGACCAGGGGGCATCCTCCCCGGTGCCCGTCACGATATTTATCTCTCCACCAACATCACTCAACAACAGGCTCTCTGGGTCGTTGTCACATTGCTGCTTGTGGGATCTTGCTGTGTGGAAACTGGCTGCTGCGTGGCGCCTGAGCATGAGTTGGTCATGCTTATAGGGGACGGGTGACTGGCCGACCAGGTTGAGCTTTGGAGCAGTTTCGGATGCATGACTTTTCATTCTCTCTGTCAGCTACATCTCTCCTCTTCCCTCCTTCCGCCACACCTCACTGTGCTACCTCTGACCCCTCCAACAGTGCAGCATGCCCCTCAATACTGGCATAGTTCTGGGGCTCAAGTCTCTGGACTGCAGGGTAGGGGGGGGGTGCCCTTTAATTAAAGGGGCATTCCACTGTCAGGAGTCATTTGGAATGCCGTGTACTTACCTGAGATAAGTCCCAGGCTGTTGGTATCATGTTGGTATAGAAACCCCTGCAATTATCAATATCAGCTGACGAGGCGTAATACTGGAACTTAAATCAGGGGGATCTCCAACTCGTCCACAGCTTTACACAGTGTTTATTATCAGAGAATTATACAGCAGCAGAAAGGCCAATTGGCCCATTCAATCCTACTCCCACTGTGCTTTCCTCATAGCCCTGCAAATTTCTTTCCTTCAAGTATTTTAAAGTAGCTAAAGCCCAGGGGATGCTGTGATAAATTGCTGGCTGGGATCTCAGTGCAAAGCAGAGACTAATCATGGGAACTTCCTGATTGGTACAGCTCAGTCCCGCTGTCTTCATTTAGTAAGCAACTGGGGAGTTGACACTGTGCAACACCCTTGGGGAACAGTCTGAAGTGTGACTCACCTCCTGACTCCCCAAAGCCATCTACAAGGCTCAAGTCAGGAGTGTGATGGAATACTCTCCACTTGCCTGGATGGGTGCAGCTCCAACAACACTCAAGAAGCTCGACACCATCCAGGACAAAGCAGCCCACTTGATTGGCACCCCATCTACAAACATTCACTCCCTCCACCACTGTCGCACAGTGGCAGCAGTGTGTACCATCTACAAGATGCACTGCAGCAACGCACCAAGGCTCCTTAGACAGCACCTTCCAAACCCGCGGCCTCTACCAACTAGAAGGACAAGGGCAGCAGACGCATGGGGACACCACCACCTGCAAGTTCCCCTCCAAGTCTCACACCATCCTGACTTGGAACTATATCGGCCGTTCCTTCACTGTCGCTGGGTCAAAATCCTGGAACTCCCTTCCTAACAGCACTGTGGGTGTACCTACCCCACATGGACTGCAGCGGTTCAAGAAGGCAGCTCACCACCACCTTCTCAAGGGGTAATTATGGATGGGCAATAAATGCTGGCCTGGCCAGCGACGCCCACATCCATGAAAGGATAAAAACACGCCCTTTTATACCAGCTGATGGTGGGCATACTTCATTCTATACAATGGGGAAAGGGTTTATGGGGTCCCACAAGAGAGAGAGAGCCAGAAAGAGAAGCAGAGGATTGCTTGTCTATAGCGCCTTTCACAACCTGAGGACATCCCAAAGTGCCTTCCAACCAATGAAGTACACTTGAAGTATGGATGTATGTTTGTATGTCCAAAGAGACCCGGGTGTCCTTGTTCATGAGTCACTTAAAGCTAGTATGCAGGTGCAGCAAGCAATTAAGAAGGTAAATGGTATGCTGGCCTTCATTGCAAGGGGAATAGCGTACAGGAGTAAAGATGTCTTGCTGCAAATGTATAGAGCCTGGGTGAGACCGCACCTGGAGTATTGTGCAGATACCCGAGGAAGGATAAAAGCAAAATACTGCAGATGCTGGAAATCTGAAATAAAAACAAGAACTGCTGGAAATACCCAGCAGGTCTGGCAGCATCTGTGGAGAGAGAAGCAGAGTTAACGTTTCAGGACAGTGACCCTTCTGATTTCATGACAGATTTCCAGGGGTCCCCGGGACAATTTTAGACACTTGTGCTGTGCCTTGATGGGTTGTCTCTCAGAAGGTTGCGAGCCCCACAATCCAGGCTGACACTCCCAGTGCCAGTACTGAGGGAGTGCCGCACTGTCGGAGGTGCCGTCTTCCGGATGAAATGCGGGACGGCAAATGGAATGTTATCGTTTATTGCCAAGGGGAATGGAACGTAAAAGTAGGAATGGTTTGCTGCAGTTGTACAGGGCATTGGTGAAACCACATCTGGAGTTCTGTGTTTTGGTCTCTTTATTTAAGAAAGGATATAAGTGTGTTGGAGGCAGTTCAGAGGAAGTTCACTCAGCTGATACCTGGGCTGCGGCGGACGGGGAGGTTATTTTATGAATAAAGGTTGGACAGGTTGGGTCTGTATCTATTAGAGTTTCTTATTGAAACATATAAGATCCTGAGGGGGCTGGACAGGGTGGATGCTGAAAGGATGTTTCCCCCTTTGTGGGGGAGACTACAACTCGGGGACACGGTTTGAGAAATGTTTTCTCTCAGAGGGTCGTGAGTCTTTAGAACTCTCTTCCCCAGAGAGCGGTGGAGGCAGGGTCTTTGAATATTCTTAAGGCCGAGGCAGGTAAATTCTTGACGAACGAGGGAGTCAAAGGGTATCGGGGCAGGGGGGCAGACAGGAAAGTAGAATTGAGGCCGCGACCAGATCAGCCATGATCTTATTGAATGGCGGAGCAGGCTCGAAGGGGCTGAATGGCCTAATCCTGCTCCCAATCATATGTAAAGCCGATGCGGATGTAAAAGATCCCAGGGATACTATTTTCAATTACAGCAGCTGGTTCCTATAGTCAATGCACATCCCTCACTAAAACGGATTATCTGGTCATTATGACATTGCTGTTTGTCGGGTACATAGTTGGCTGCTGCACCTCTTGCATTACAATCCTTCAAAAATGTGTCATTGGCCACAGAGAGATTTGGAATGTCCTGAGTTTGCAAAAGGCGCTATATGACTGCAGAATCTCTCCTGGACTGTGAGGTCACCCGGTGAGCAAATGCCCCAACTGTCTGGCCAGGCACGGGACAGGAAGCTGTGCAAATTTTATAAACAACCACTGGCAGCCTCCACGCAAATTCCCCCCTGTCTTAAGGTGCGTCAGATTTGTGCGTCCCTGTGTGTGCAGAGTGCACACCCCACAGGCACCGCCACACTTTTGAGCGTCCACACTTTTCTGGCACTTTCCTTTGCTTCGGGCAGCTTCTGAGCAGAAGGGGGAGCTCTAAGGAATGTTCCTGAATGTTCCTCAGGTCAAAATATCTACCTGAGCTTTATGACTGCACGCCCGGGAGGATTAACGCATATTTAACGTAAATATTTAATTGCTCGCCAGCCAAGGTCCTGAATCTTTCCCCGTTTGTGAGCTGGCAGCGGAAATGCCGCAGGAGAAAATGGCCGCAGAGGGCAGAGAGAGGCAGGCGTGAGAGACGCTCACGATTCTCAGCTTCCATCTCCTCGGAAGCTTGGAGTGGGAGCTGTCCCTCACGCCTGCGAGGGAATACTGGGGACTAGCAGCTTGTACTGCCTCAAGACACTTCACAGCAGCACTGTTAGAAAGAATTTGACCACGAGCCAAATAAGGCGATATTAGGGGGACAGGCGACTAAAAGCTCGGTCAAAGAGGTTGGTTTTAAGTTTAGTTTAGTGATAAAGCACTGAAACAGGCCCTTCGGCCCACCGAGTCTGTGCCGACCATCAACCACCCATTTATACTAATCCTACACTAATCCCATATTCCTACCACATCCCCACCTGTCCCTATATTTCCCTACCACCTACCTATACCAGTGGCAATTGCTAATGGCCAATTTACATATCAACCTGCAAGGCTTTGGCATGTGGGAGGAAACCGGAGCACCCGGAGGAAACCCACGCAGACACAGGGAGAACTTGCAAACTCCACACAGGCAGGACCCAGAATCGAACCCGGGTCGCTGGAGCTGTGAGGCTGCGGTGCTAACCACTGCGCCGCCCTGTATCAATCCCAAACTAATCCCACTGCCCCGCTCTCTCCCCATAGCCCTGTATCAATCCCAAACTAATCCCACTGCCCCGCTCTCTCCCCATAGCCCTGTATCAATCACAAACTAATCCCACTGCCCCACACTCTCAAAGGAAGAGAGAGAGAGAGGCAGAGAGGTTTAGGGAGGGAATTCCAGAGTTTAGTGCCCCCAGGCAGCTGAAGGCACGGCCGCCAATGGTGGAGCGATGGGAATCGGGGGGGGTGCGCAAGAGGCCGGAATTGGAGGAGCTCTCAGAGGGTTATAGGGACTGGAGGAGGTTCGAAACACCTAGGCATTCACTAGTTGGAGTCAGAAGAGGTGCTGCTCAATAGCTGAAAACAGCCCTCATGGCCCCTGACACCTGATCACTGTCACGTGACTCCCATTGAGCAACTAGGGGCTGAGAAGGGGGTCTGGTCAAGGCGAGGAAACTCAGCTGCGCCGACTTCCATGGTCAAACAGCTCGGCAGCGGGCAACCTCCAACCAGGCGGGACAATAGGGGTGCAAGCCAGGGCTGGCAGGGCCTTGTGCTAAGATGATCTGGAGCTGGAAAAACCGGAAGCTGGGCAGGAAAAGAGAGTTTAAAACAAAATCTACCCGAGCCATATATAGTCAGCCGGAACCTGGGTGTGTGTAATTTCAAAGCAAACATACATACATTCTGAAACAAAAACTGAAATTGCTCCAAAGTGCAGCAGAGTAGTCAGTACTGATATTACTTGATGAACCTCAATGGATGATACCTATTGGGGACTACCAGTAGGCATTTGATAAAGTCCCACTTATGAGACTGTTAGCTGAAACTGAAAGCCATGGAAATGAAGGGAAATTATTGATCTGGTTTGGAATGTGGCTGAGTGGAAGGAGACAGAGAGTAGGGATAATGGGCAGGTATTCTAATTGGCAGGATGTGGTGCTGGTGCCTCAACAATTCACCATCTTTATTAATGATGGGGCTAGGAAGCCACAAATGCAAATTTGCCCATGACACAAAGATAGGCGGCATTGTAAGCAGCGCAGACGGAAGCGTAAAATGACAAAGCGACAGTGATGGATTAAGTGAATGGGCAAAACTGCGGCAGAAAGGATTTCAATGTAGGCAAATGCACCTTGGAGCCAAAAAAAAAAAGAATACAACCAGGGTCCTTTTGAAATGGTGAAAAACTACAAACAGTGGAGGTGCCAAAGAGACTGGAGGTGGGGGAGAGCTGGGAGGGAGGGAGGGGGTTGGGGGGTGGGGGGGGGGAAGAATCCAGGTACACACTCATCATTAAAATGTCATGAAACAGAAAAATCAGCTAAAACAAAAAGGTAATTGGAATGCTGGTCTTTATATATCTGGAGGACTGGAATACAAAGGGGGAAGTCATGCCTCAGCTATGTAAATTCATACACGGGCGCCGTCTGAGGCTCCGAAAGGGAGAAGCGTTGGGAGGGCTAGTAAGGGAGGACGGGCTGAGCGGCCACAGCTCGTGGATCAGATGGAAACGGCGAGGGGGCGTGGCCCCAGCCGTGATTGGTGGAGGGCCGGTGACGGAACAAAGGGGGGGGGTGGCCCCAGCCGTGATTGGTGGAGGGCCGGTGACGGAACAAAGGGGGGGTGGGGTTCGCGAGGCTATAAATAGAAGGAGTGAGCGCCTGCGCCGCAAAACTCAGCAACGGCCAACGGTTCTTCATCTTCGTAGGCGCCATCTTTAGACCGTCGACCGACATGGAACAGACCGTCCTAGCTTTAAACCGGAGCTCCAGCAGCGCCTTACTGCAGCTCCACAACCAGCTCTACTGCTCGCCGGGCGGCCGGGGCGCCGTCCGCGGCCCTCCTCGCCTCCAGCCGGGCGCCGCAGACGGCTCGCTGCCCCAGACGCCCGAAGGCGGCGGCAGCCCGGCCGAGGAGCCCGACCTCCTCTTCCCTTCTTCGTCTTCGTCGTCGTCGACCGCCGGCCCGCCGCCCACCACCGACCCCTTCTACCGCCAGACTTACGCGCTGGTCCAGGGCTTCATCCGATACCACGCCCAACAGCAGCCGCCGCCGCAGCAAAGCGGCTCCGGCTGGTTCGGCTGCTCCAAGGGCGACGACCGCCAGGCGGCCGAGACGCTCCAGAGGATCGGCGACCGCCTCATTGAGAAGCACGGCACCGCCTTCACCGGTGAGTGGTGGGGTGGGGAGGGGGGGATAGACCGCGGGGGTCCTAGCGCCCGCTCGGAGCATGCTCCGTGGTGCCTATGGGGAAAGACCGCGGGGGTCCTAGCGCCCGCTCGGAGAATGTTCCGTGGTGCCTATGGGGAATAGACCGCGGGGGTCCTAGCGCCCGCTCGGAGCATGCTCCGTGGTGCCTATGGGGAAAGACCGCGGGGGTCCTAGCGCCCGCTCGGAGCATGCTCCGTGGTGCCTATGGGGAAAGACCGCGGGGGTCCTAGCGCCCGCTCGGAGAATGTTCCGTGGTGCCTATGGGGAATAGACCGCGGGGGTCCTAACACTCGCCCAGTGCGGCCGCTGTTGGGGAGATGGAGAGGGCGACCCCGGGTCTTAGTGCCTTCCGGTTCATCTAACCAATCCACTCGGCTAAGGGCCTCGCTTTCTGGACTGCTCTTTTTCTTCCGCACCCCTCTCGATCATTGCCCCCACCCCCCCCCCCACTCTTGGTTGATCATTGCCCCCTTCTCTCTCTCTCTTTCCCCCCCCCCTTTCTTGGTTGATCATTGCCCCCTTCTCTCTCTTTCCCCCCCCCCCCTCTTGGTTGATCATTGCCCCCTTCTCTTCCCCCCCCTCTTGGTTGATCATTGACCCCTTCTCTTCCCCCCCCCTTCTTGGTTGATCATTGCCCCCTTCTCCTCCCCCCACCCCCCTTCTTGGTTGATCATTGCCCCCTTCTCCTCCCCCACCCCCCTTCTTGGTTGATCATTGCCCCCTTCTCCTCCCCCCACCCCCCTTCTTGGTTGATCATTGCCCCCTTCTCCTCCCCCCACCCCCCTTCTTGGTTGATCATTGCCCCCTTCTCTCCCCCCCCCCCTCTTGGTTGATCATTGCCCCCTTCTCCTCTTCCCCCCCCTTGGTTGATCATTGCCCCCTTCTCCTCTTCCCCCCCCTTGGTTGATCATTGCCCCCTTCTCCTCTTCCCCCCCCCTTGGTTGATCATTGCCCCCTTCTCCTCTCCCCCCCCTTGGTTGATCATTGCCCCCTTCCCCCCTCTTGGTTGATCATTTCCTCTTCTCCCTCCCTCGCCCCCCATTGCCCCCTTTGACTCCTCCTTCATACCCTAAATTGGTTGGTGTATTTACAGTGTTGGCTATTAGTTTTACACTTGGGGCCACTTAATTCCCACTCTTAATTTGTGGCTGTGCTTGTTTGACATGGCTTCCTTGTGATCAGTGTACTGGTGCAATGTCTCTGACTCTGTCTCTCTTGCTTCACACTTGCTACGTGTATTTCCTCATGTCCCCAGGCTCCTTAAATCCTCCCCTCTTCCCCCATACAACCAGACACATCTAGATGGCTTGTGGATTTGCCTGTATTGGCAACTGGGTTCCTGACTGTTGTCTCTCTGACCACACTTGCTGCTTCTGTGTTTTGCTCGTATGGCTGTTGCCTTTCTTCACCTGGCTGGAGATCTTGCTCCCAGGATGATTTGTCATGTGACCAGAGTGGCTGGATAGGGATCAGTGTTTGTCCTTAGCAGGGAAGCCCCATTTTGGGACTGTCTATTTTCTCAAATCCTCCATGATTTAGGAGAAGGTTATATTTGTGCATCTTGGTTTGGTGACATATAATTTATCTGTAAATCTGACTCTGGATACCTTGCTGGTAATTTCCAGTTGTGGTTAGAGGGACTTTCACAAAAGTATTGAGGGAATGATGTACTGCCTTCAAGGTGGGTGGTAATCAGAGCATTGGTTCAAGTCTGAGAAGTGATGTAGCAACCCTCTTTGACCCCTCCTGTTCCCTTTGACCTTGTGGGGGCAGTGTGGGTGTTTTTGCAAACTTTGTTCATTCAGTTATTACCCTTTGGAATAAAATCTTGTGTTCATGTATATTGACGGGGTCCCTGCTGCGAGTGAATGTATCAGCGCTCAATAATAAAGACTGCATTTTTTTCAAGGGTTTATTTTTATTTTGGTATTTTTCCACCCTGGAAAGTTGTTGCTTTTTTAAAAATGCTTTTGTTCTGTAATATACAAATGATTCCCTCCCTCACTCCCTCCCAGTGGGAACTCCCTCCCCTTGTGGTTGTGAATTTCCATTGTATCTTGGAAACTGAAAATGCTCGGATTCAGTTGTCAGCTGGAAAAGGCAGGCAGGTTAATAATAAATGCCTCTCCCCAGTGAGAAGCTGGAATTGCAGATGGTAAACCTCTCCCAGGATGCTGGCTGACTTGTTATTTCCAGTACTTTCTGTTTGAATTTGTCCCACTCTGTGTTTAGGCTTGAGAATGTTTGTTCTCCTCCAGAATGGAAGCAGTCGCTTTATCCTGGACTTGGGACAGGAGTGCTGGAAATGCACAGCAGGCCGGCCAGCATCTGCGACGAGAGTCTGCGATAACATTTTGGGTTTAATGAATTGTCTTGGCTGTAGAAAGATGAGCATTTTAGTCAGGTTTGGGAGAGGGTAGTTGGAACAGGGGTTAGTGAAGAGTCAATGTGTTGAATGGCCTGCCTCCCTTTTGGTATCAGTGATGTTTAAAGGGACTTGTCACATTGTGAGAATGTGGCACTGTGGCATAAGGTTGAGCTTGGGCTGTCACCTTGGTTACTATGGGTACCATAACTGAGTCAAAATGTGCATTGTTTTTTGGGAAGAGGGCATGGATTCTGATCGGAGACTTTGTAGGGGGGTGGGGTGGTCAGGGTGTGATGTGAAATTATCAGTGGGTCAAAGTCGGTGTGGTTTCACAAGTGGATTAGAGAGGGAAGGACTAATAAACTGAGCTGGACTGGAAGATCCTGCTCACAATAACACTTTGTTTATAATCAGAGTTGCTTACAAAGGAGCCCCATGGCCTCTCCTGTGTTAGAAGCACCATCTCAAGATATGCAAAGTAGCTGGTTAGCGGTTGAAGTAGAGTCCCTTGTGAGAGCGGGTCCCCAGCTGAACCATTATAATCCATCGCTTGGTGACGTAGGGTGCAGGGGAGCAACAATGGCTGGAAATGCTTGGCGATAGCTGAGATAGTGGACAATAATGACAGTTGGATGAGGTGGATGGTGATATCCTTATCTTTCTGGTGTGATCAGCGAGGTGAAGTCTGGGTGTGTGATCTGAACTTGCAGCTTCCAGCATAGCCAGTGCATTGGCTGGTTCACTGTACAGAGTGCTTAAAAGGTTCCTTCCTGACAGGCTATTTCTACAAGATGAGTATAGGTGGGGCCCAGTTTAAACTGGTGTTTAAAGCCAAGGTCTTCCAGTGTTAACTATTGCCTCCAAGGGGCTCCCGGCCAGATGGTTACTTTATTAAATGGCAGCAGATTCACATATAAAGTAGGTCTGCTTTGCTCCCACTTGTGCTCTGTTCTTGGTCCTCTGTTAACCCACCCCTCCTGGGAGGCTGCTGCTCAAAGTCCTGCTGGCTGCTACCTAAACTTATCCTTGTTTTCAAATCCCTCCATGGCCCTTGCCTCCGCCCCCCCCCCTCCCTATCTCTGTCACCTCTTCCAGCCCCTACAGCCCTCCGAGATCTCTGCTGTCCTCCAATTCCAGTCTCTCGCGCTTCCCCTGATTTCCATCGCCCCACCATTGGCGGCCGTGCCTTCAGCTGCCTGGGCCCTAAGCTCTGGAATTCCCTCCCTAAACCTCCCCCTCTCTCTCTTTTCTCCTTTAAGATGCTCCTTAAAACCGAGCTTTTGGTCACATTGTGTGAGATCTGACATTGTGTCAGATTTTGTTAGGTCATGCTTCTGTGCAGCACCTTGGGATGTTTTATGACATTAAATGGTGCTATAGCAATAAACATTGATGCTGCTGTTGGAATACAGTGCAGCAAATAGAATCAAACAGCACAGAAAGGGATCATTTGGCCCATTATGTCTGTGCTGGCTCTCTCTGGCAAGAGCTGTCCAGTTAGTCCCTCCAGCATCTGGACCAAGTGGGCAATTCATTTTGTCCCTCCAGGGACACTGAGCCTAACTCTTCCAAGTGAGTCAGTTATCCCTGCTCAACTAAGGGCCTCTTGATATTGCAAGCAAATAACAAGGAGATGTAGCTAGCCAGGATGCGTGGGCATTGCCCTGCAATCCTTTGCATCCAGTTACAACTGGAGAATTGGAAGGAAGTGAATAATTAAATGCTGTGTTTTTCCATTTGTTTTGTTTGATGGTATTAATTCCATGCTCGCTTTGGGCTTGGTGTGAATCAACCCTTCTGTAGAGGAATATAAATAGTCACAAATGCTGTTTTGTACATTCAGGACTGGTTTGGCAAGCCTTGTGTGGATTATCTTTCCTGCAGACTGTGTGGCTTCATTGTTCTGTGGGCGTGTTCTTTTAAAAGAAAAGTGTCTCTGGAATGTCTGTTTTTAACTGGTTGTAATGTTGATAGGGTGGCTGCTGATGGCATCATCAATAACACACTCCCAGCACCTTTCTCAACAGGCCTTTAATCTAAAACTACCTTTTAATCTCGACTCTGGGAGGCAGTGTTCCGTTTCTGTAGCCCACTAGTGGCACTTGAGGGTCGCCAACTCTGGGTGGTTTCGTCAGGGTGACCTCTGGCTGCCCCACCTGGTCGAACAGCCTCCCCATCACCTGCACCCCACCCCCAGTGTAAAAATTGATAGTGTAAAAGAAACAGTTTTTTAAAGCTCCTGTTTTTCTTCCCCTAAGTGAGCCCCCCCACAGCAGTGATTAAGGAGATTAATCCTTAAATCTTGCAGATTCCAGGGCAATCCTGGAGGGGTTGGCAACTTTTGTCTGCACTGGGAAATTGGGATTAATGCCAGTAGCAGGGTCACAGACTTGACAATATTCTTGCTTAATAGAGTGATAGAACAGCAATGGTTTACACTTCCTGTTATCAACCTTTGCTTGCAGTTCTCTAACTGCTGGTAAATAATTGAGAATTCATGGACATGGGCTGATTAGATGCAGCCCTGTATGCTGCCTATTGGGCGCACAACCTTTGGTCCTGTGAATACATTTAAAAGGAAGAGGAAGCCCAATTTGTTACTAGTGTTATCTAATCTCCAATCAGAACCCACCTAGCTCAATTCAGCAAGGCAAATGAGCTTTGTCTTCTAATATTGTGTGTGTATAATGCAGCCGGCAGCTGCTCATTGCTGCTAGTTAGTCGGCTGTTGTACATCTGCAGGCTGTTGACAAAGGGTTTTTGTCCATGCTGTTTGATCTCGTGGGGAGGCAATTGAGGTGCTAGTTTATGGTGATTTTGTTGTGTCGGGTGGGGGAGTGGTGGTGGGGGCTGGGAGAGGACATTACTACTATTAAATCTTCCCCTTAACCTTCTCTGCTCTGAGGAGAACAATCCCAGCTTCTCCCAGTCTCTCCACATTAACTGAAGTCCCTCATCCCTGCTCCCATTCTGGTAAATCTCCCTCTGCACCCTCTCCAAGTCCTTGACATCCTTCATAAAGAATGGAGCCTGCAATTGGACCCAATTCTGGGGCCTAATGCAGTGTTTTCTAAAGGTTTAGCATGATTTCCCTGTCTTTTTTTATGTTCTGCCTCTATTTATAAATCCCAGGATGCTGGATGACTTTTGAATGTCCTTCTCAATTTATCCTGCCACTTTCAAAGACGTGTGAACCCTAGGTCTCTCTTCCTTTTTACCATGAACTTGGCAGCAGTTTTATACAGGCTGTCTTTTTATTGTCAGCATATTTATTACGCTGGGTTTGGGGTGGGGCAGGGAGAGCTGACAAATGTATGTAAACTGTAAGATTTTTAATGTGTTAGCTGATTTAGTATAGCAATATATGCACAAAGATGTAAATGTAGAGAGAATGTGTGTTTATATAGCACCTTTGATTGTCCCAAAACATTTTCCAATCACTGAGGTACTTTACATTCACTGCTTCGAGTGCATTATTGACAGTAGCTTTCTCCTCTTCTCCCATTCCCCCATCGTAGGAATGATAAGTCGCCTAAACATCTCTGAGAGGAGTGACCTGGGCACAATCCCGCAGGTCGCCACCGAAATGTTCCGCGACGGCGAGGTGAACTGGGGCAGGGTGGTGAGTTTCATCGCCTTCGGGGCCGTAATAGGCGATCACATGAAGAAGATTCAGCGGGAGGATCGTATCGATGAGGTGGCCGCACAAGTCACGCAGTACCTGATCGAGCAGAAGAGGGAATGGCTAGTAACTCACAATGGCTGGGTAAGGACCGTCTGCGAGCTGTGCCGCCTGCATGACCTTTGACCGGCAGCCGAGGGCGGTGTGGAAGTCTTTGTTTAGTTTTAAGGTGCTCCCCTCCCCGCGCCGACGCCCCCCTTTTCCACCCACTCGCTAGATGATGTGGGCTCTCACTAGCAATTTTCTACTCCACGTCATCACCCACTGTGTTTGAATCTACACTGTCTCTCTGGACTTTGTTGGGGAGAGTCATTGGGTGACCTTGAGCCTATCTTCACCCGATATCAATGTGTGATTAAATTCCACTGGTCAGCAGGCTCTGTGCCAGAGGTATTGACAGAGCCTTGTGGGTTTTTGCCACCTCCAGAACTCCCCCCGCAAAGCTCTCAATGCATAACATTGGCATCAGTCAGGCACACTCACATTGGCTTCCTGCTTGGTACATCAGTGACGTAGTCGTGTCATTGATGTAATTGACTCCCGGGGGCAGTGGGGGGGGTGTGTGTTAACCAATTGGTGACCACGTTTGAGCAATTGAGTTCTCGTGAACAAAGCTGATGCCACGTCACCTGTACATTATGTACTTTGAGCATGGATTATTCCACAGTGCTGGGCTGTGTCCTTGATGCTGTAAACTGATTTATCACCTGGGGTTGTGCAGTCACTGAGGACTGCATGTGATAAGCAGAGAGGGGATGTTGCTCAATGTTTACAAAGTCTGTTCTGTGTCACTGTTGCGCCCAGCAATCCAGCTTATCATTGGCTGTGCAGCTTTAGTCCTTCAGTATCAGTTTGAAGTACTGATGCGACACAGAAACGTAATCACGCAAAAAACCCCCCCCCCCCCCCCCACTCGGCTGCTCTGCGTGTTTTCACAGTGTGGAGTCGCGTGGCTCGGCTGAGTGTGGGCCTAAGCGGGACAGGTGCCAGCCCGCATCAGTTTTATATAGTGCCTGATTTGGAGAGACGGGGAGCGAGCGGGTGTTGGTAGCAGCAGCTCGGGAGAGCAATGGTAATCTTCCCCTGCTTGTTTCTGAACACACTCTTGTTTATTCGTAGGATGGTTTCACGAAGTTTTTCCACGAGAATAATGCAGAGGAGTCAGCAAAGAAAGCGTTGATGTGGATTGCTGGTTTTGGCATTGCTGGGGCAGGCATCATGCACCTCTTAAGGTGAATCCTAACCCGTCTCCACACTCACATCCAAGTGAAACAACACTTCTCCACCCAGCTGTGCTTTGTCCCCCACCACCCCTTCCCTCCACTCTCACCCGCTCCTAATGAAGGCTGCATGGACAACGCTTGTCACGTCTACCGATTTCATCTGGACTCACATGGCTTGAGCCGATTTAGGAAGCAGCCTTGGAGATAACTTTGTGACACGGTCAACTCTGCTGGGAGGGGTGTGGGGGAAGAACAGGACTGACGGAGCGGCCCTGTCTGGAGTGGTCCCTCCGCGTTACATCACAGGCGAGGGTTACCACGTGCTGGCGGCTCGCCGGCCACTGAAGACTGAAGTTGGGGAGTAACGGAGCCCGTCTGGTACACTTGGCACGCAGTATGTGTGGAGGCCGCAGACTTATTTTGTGCTCATTTTCAAAGGCTCCCCAGGCACTTTTATCCAAACAGTGTTTGGGACTCTGAACTGCCTGGTCCAGTGTAGCATCAACAATTACAGCTTCACACCCGCATCTGTATCGTACTGTCGATTAAGAAAGACCCCCACTTCAGCATTAAGTATCATCGTCCTCTTCTCTCTCAACCCCCTTTCCTCCTCCGCCCCCGCCCTCCCCAGTTTCCCAGTGTAATGGATTGTGGGCGGGGGGGTGGGGGGTGGTTGCTGGTATAGGAGAGAGATTTGAGAGAACAGGGTAAAAGCGTAGCTAGGTGAGGGTGGTCAGAAAAGGAGTTGGGAGGGAGGGAGGGTTGGGTCTGGTGCAAGAATGTACAATATGAGGTCTCTATGATAACTGTTCAAAGCAGTTATCCTAGTAGATAGCAACGTATGACTTGTCAAATCCTTTTCAAATAAATATTGCGTTGTTATATATTTTTTCTGCTGAATGGGCAACGTATTTGGTAAATTTTAAAGAAGGGTTAGGAGGCAGCTGGTGGGATTCTTCCCTGCTGTGAGCCCCGTGGGTGGTTGTGGGTGTTGTTCCGTAGCTAGCTTTCCACTGGACTCTCGTCAGTTTTCCAGGGTGGGGACAGTGGTGTGCAGTTAGTTCTTCGGAGCTGTAGATTGTCGCAATTGCAAGAGAGTGTGTTGAACTGGGCGTGCACTGTGTTGCTTTGTTTGGGTTGGTGAATGGGGGTGGTATCTGGCCTGAGCTCTGATGCTGTTAAGTTTGTACCTGAAACCTTAATCTTGAAGCTTGAGAGTGATGAGGGCCAAAGAGAGAAAGCGAGAGAGCAGTGCAATTGGCTTGGTGTCCATTAACCTTTCAGCATTCCCTGGGCTGGTGTACAGTTGGGATAATTGTGGGCGGCCATTCAGTGAGTGACTCTAGTTTCTCCTGCTCTTGGCAAGTGAACATTTGGTTCAACAGCCAGTGTCTCATTAGCTGACGCTGTCGCCTTGTTTCACAGTTTTTAATAATCCACGGCTTTCCAGATGTGGTATTTATAATGCTGTCATTCCTCTCTTCCGTCCCTCTCTCCCTCCCTCCCTCCCTCCTTTGTGCACTGGTCCCCTTTCCTTTTATTAGCTTTTTATTTAAGGTTACATTCCTGTTTTTAATCTTTTCCTGTGTTTTTCTTGGCCGAGTGCTACTTGGAAGCAGGCTGCTTCCTGTGAACTGTTTTCCTGAATAAATGTGGATTTGATTTAACGTGCGCTCATTTTTAAGGCCCCTCCCCCCCCCCCCCCCCCCCCCAGCCTTGCCTCTCCTGGGGCCTCGGGAATGCCGACTGCTCCAAGCAGCGTTCTGTGCAAAGGTCTGGTAATACAAATTGAGCCACTGTTTTTGACATCTCCTCCCATTGCCTGATTGGGGGTACAGTGGAAACGTTAGTGACTTAACCTGCTGACTTGGGCGGGTGGTGGGGTGGAGACAGGGAGAGGGTAGGAAGGAATTGTGGACCCCTTGGTAAATGCTGGCCAGCAATAACACAGGTTCCGAGTAGCACACACTCTTAACTCTATTTGTCCTTTCTATAAACTTGGGTGCGATCACTTATTACTGGCAAGGCAGTACTTGCTAGTCTTTTTTTATTTAAACAAAAGAATCTGACGCACGTTTTAAAATGTTTCTGCCAATTTATCATCCGACTAAAGGGAAGGGGGGGTGTTAAAACGGTAAAACGTTTAGTCCGGTACTCTGAAGAGGGAATTCGGTCTTTTTCTTGTGACATCTTCATCTGACTTAAAAGGCACAGCAAGATCCCGGCAGTCTTTCTGTCCCCACCCTGAAGTTTACATGTATAAATGAAGGTTGTATTATGCCACACTGGTTGCCCTGCACAGTGGAACCTTAAGGACAGTGGGTCACTGCCAGTCAACAAGTAAGTTTCATTGTGTTTGAAAATGGCAGCTTTATTGTAAATTAAAACTATTTTTGAGAGTAAAGGCAGTGGTGTCTGTCGTTTTTGTTCTACGTGGTGTTTTTGCCTCTTCCACCCCCCAACCCCCAAGAATTAATTGAAAATTTCCAGCACAGAAACAGGCCATTCAGCCCATGTGCTCCATGCTGGTGTTTCTGCTCCGCTGAGCCTCCTCCCACCCCCTCTGACGTCCTGTGTACAGCATAGTGGAGGGGGAACAGGTGCGCACGAGTTTAAATCCCTTGAGTTGAGCGGGATTGGGGTTTATTCCTGAAAAGGCAACAGCCTCGAAGATCCTATTGCCAGGGCTTGACGTTGATGCTATAAGGGAAGGTCACTGGAGCAAGAATGATTAGGCCTGGCGAAAGGTACTGAAAGTTAAGCACGAGCTGAACCTGAAGGGTGGCAGATTTCATTCATAGACGGAGTGTATTTACTTCGCCCCTTACAGGGGCTCGAACCCACGGAAATGACAGAAACTGATGCGTCGTGGGGAGGAGGGTGAAAATTGTGGGAGGTGTCTGAGGTTAACGTCCTGTGATCTTGAAACCACATGTGTGTGTTAACAATTACCCCCTTCCTAGGGCAGGACAGGCAGATTCCCCAGCCCTGATTGCTGAGTTGTGAGTAACTAGGGGGTGGTCACTTCCACATTTGTGAGATCTCAGAGCCATCTCGGAGCATTTTGTCTTTAAAAGGAAGTGATCTAGACGGGTTGTCAACTCTCCCGCAGGGTTAAGTAGGTCTCGCCGCTGCACAATGCCAATCCCGCATGGAGCCCTTCGGTTAATGGATGGAGCTGCTCAGTGTTGAGCGGACGTTTCCCTGCCCACTCCTGCTCAAATCCCAATCTCGGGGTGGGTGGGGGGCGGAGGTGTGCCTGTGCTCCAGTTGTCCGCGTCACCCTTGGAAGTTGGGAGGGGTCGTCAAAGGGCGCAGGGGCACGTCCTGCTGATTGCTTGTCCCAATAACCTCTGGGGAACAGCATGCTGTGTGTAGCCTGTGATGACTCCCTCGGTCAAATAGCTCGTGGGCGCTCGGGTGCAAATGGCGGGGAGGTCCATTTTGAGGAGAGAGATCATGACTTTAGTCAGTTTAATTACTGGAAATGTAGGCCCCCTCCCCTTGATATGCAAACCGAGCACATCGCTGTTTGTGGGATCTCACTGTGCAAATTGACT
The DNA here is from genome assembly GCF_036365525.1 of Heterodontus francisci. Taxonomy (NCBI): domain Eukaryota; kingdom Metazoa; phylum Chordata; class Chondrichthyes; order Heterodontiformes; family Heterodontidae; genus Heterodontus; species Heterodontus francisci. The sequence goes on from NC_090416.1 coordinate 12,676,868, forward strand.
GCTGCATTGCAACAGTGACTACACTTTTGGGGGAAAAAAAGTGCTTCATTGGCTGTGAAGTGCTTTGGGACATCCTGAGGTGGTGGAAGGTGCTATAGAAATGCACATCTTGAGTTGCTTTGCCAGCACTAGGATTTGCGTGCTTTATGACGATAACTACCTAGAAACTGTGGGCTTGTTAAATGTTAACAGCTGAGCTGAGATCATCACCCTCACCTTTTCAATGTTGTGGATGCAGCATGCCCTTTAAGAAAGGCTGATGGGCCCAGTGAGCACACTTTCCCCTGATGGTTTCCTGGCTGACCTCGGTCACGTGCTCGCCTTGTTGAGTCACAAGGTCGTGGGTTCGAGTTGCCCCCCCCCCACTCCAGACTGCGATCCAGGCCGACACTCCCAGTGCCAGTACTGAGGGAGTGCTGCACTGTCAGAGGTGCCGTCTTTCAAGATGAGATGAAACCGCGGCCCCCATCTGCCCCTCGCGGGTGGATGTAAAAGATTCCAGGGCTGCTATAGCGGTGTGGGGGGAGTTCTCCCCTGTGTGCTGGGGCCAATATCCCTCACCAACATCAGTGAAAGCTGATCATTTATCAATCGATATGATCAGAACCTAGAATTGTCTCGTCAGTGTAAGAGCTTGCTGCATGCAAAGTTGGCAGTGCTGGCCCTGCTCTTGGATAGAAACTCATTGTGTACGTGTGGGGCTTTGGAATGCTTCTGTGGTGGGATAGAATTGCAAGTCTCTTGTGTTTTTTTTTCTGTTTGATTGTGCAGTACAGGAAGTGAGAGCACTCTGCGCAGTCATGGAAATTTGCAGACGGAAGGAAGCTTTGCATACCTCTCGGTTCTTTTGCATCTCGGCTTGCAAATAAAATAGCCTGTTGCTCCGACAAGTGACAGAGGTTCATAAGCTCCTCGCAGTTGTCGAAGGTGGAGTGGGGGGGGGGACAAAGGAGATGGTTGGTAGCGGGAAGGAGACGCAAGGGTTTTCTTCGCTTTCCAGGATGTTCCTGGAGTAGGGCATGGTACGGCAGAGGAGAGAATTCTCCTCAAATTCCCTCCGTGGCCTCGCAACAACCCCCTCCCTATCTCTAACCCCCTAGAACCCCCTCAGATCTCTGCGCTCCTCCAATTCTGGCCTCTTGCCCATCTCCCCGCCCCCTCCCGATTCCCATCGCTCCACCATTGGCGGCCGTGCCTTCAGCTGCCTGGGGGCCCTAAGCTCTGGAATTTCCTAAACCCCTCCACTTCTCTCTCAAGACGCTCCAATGAAATCCCCTCTTCTAAACTCCAGGAAATATACACTCATTCTGCTCAATCTCTCCGCACGGGGCAATCACCTGATCCCAGGAATCAGTGTTGTGAACCTTCATTTCACTTTGGCAAGAAGACCAAAAACCAAGTGTGGTCTCACCAAAAGCTATATAAAAGGCTTTCTCGTCATTTGAGCTTCACTGGCGAAGTGAATCAATGTGTAACTACTCCGACCTAAAGTGACTGTTTTTCTCTCTAGCTGACCTCTTGTGATATTAATAAACAGCTCACACTTGGTGTCAACAAGGCTAGGCTAAGAAAAGCAGTTCTGCGAAATGGAAACCTACTGGCTTTGGCTCGGGGTAGGGTTACTGGAACCATGCGTTTTGCAGTTCTGGGAAATTGTCAGCAAGTCACTTTCTAGCTTTGACAAGTGTGTACTTCCTCCATTATCTCCAAACCAGATGACTGACCACATTGCTGACTAGCGCGGTGGGTGAGGACACTGAAGGATAGCCTCCAACATTCGGCCTTGCTTCCGGCCTAATGCCATTACGCTGGTGGGTGAGGATGTTGCCTACTTCCCCTTTGAACTATTCCCGCAGGCTTGGCTGCACGGCCTCCCAAGAGCCTGCTGAAAATGGAGATGTTTTGTCAAAGCTTTTCGTCTTGCACTCATCAAGACAATCTGCAAGAATACCAATGTAAGGGAAAGCAACAAATTTATACTGAAGAGTGCTGATTGGTTGGCAATGGGTCTCTGACTCTAAGAGGTGTTGCCATGGTGACTGACCATTAACTGCCAAGCTTTTTTGACATTTAAACCAGGCAGCTTGAGTCTGATTGGTCAAGGCATTGCCCTGAGGAATGAACCAGCGAATGGCTGTCACTTATTTTGTTTAGCTGAAACAGGAGCAATGTGTGTACATGTTCTTTCAAGTAAAACTTAAAAAAAAAACACAATTGAAGACACCTGGAGTGTTGGCAAACCCTGACCAGGAGCCCCAAGTCCATCCCAGATTGCCCTTCTCCCTCACCACAGAATGAAAGATCGCATTTATATAGCACCTTTTGCATCCCGGGCTCCCCGGTGTCCTGGGACCCAAATATTTATCTGCTAGCCGACATCACTTTTTAAAAAAAAACAAATTGGATGATCGAGGCCATTATCACTTTGCTGTGCGTGTGTGTGGGATCTTGCTGTGTGCTTGCCAGGGTCCAAGGCCGCTTGCAGCCCTCCCGTGGACTTGCCCGAGCGGCCATTCTTCCAATCCCGCAGGGGGCGGACGGTTCTCTGCTGGATTAACGTCGCGCCCTACCTGCCGCTTGGACCAGGAAGCACCCACCCCTCCACCCCATCCCCAGTTTGGGCTGAGCTGGTTGCTGACAGTCCCGGGGGCTATAATTCGCCTCAGCGCCTCCCAGCTCAAGGGGGAGGTCAAAACAATCGCCAGGCCTCGGCTGTCCCCCTCCCCCCAAAAAAAACGGGAGGCCAGAAAACGGGGGAGAATTTGATCAGGCTTGGCTGTGATGCACTCCAGAGGGGAATAGCTGCCAACATTCACCCCACTAAAATGTAGTAAAATGCCACCAAAGTGCTCCTTGGGAGCATTCTGAAAGAAAATTTGACCCTGAGCCACACAAGGAGATAATAGGGACCGGTGACCAACAGCTTCGTCAAAGAGGTCGGTTTTCAGGAGTGTCTTAAAGCAGGAGAGTGAGAGAGAGAGGTTTAGGGAGGGAATTCCAGAGCTTTGGGCCCCCAGGCAGCTGAAGGCACGGCCGCCAGTGGTGGAGCGATGGGGATGGGCAAGAGGCCGGAATTGGAGGAACGCAGAGATCTCGGAGGGTTGTTGGGGCTGGAGGAGGTGAGGAGGGATTTGAAAACGAGGATAAGATCCTTTGGGAGAGGCGGCTGGGATAAAAAGGCACGAGGCCCATCCGTACTACCCTCGTCTCACTCAATTAATACTGCATTCGCAAATTAGCCCATTTCTCTAGCTGCCTCAAAGTTTAAGAGGCTCTGAATCATGTAGCAGCAGCTGACTAGATTGGTAAACTGATTTCTGTCAGTTAGACTGAATTCTCCTCCCTGCTGACTGCTCCCTGTAGCTCGTGAAGAACACAGAGGTCCCTGTGGCTGACAAATCGGATGGTTTCACTTCACGTGACATTGGGAACAGCTTGGGAGCAAGCACCAAGCTTCACCGCAGGCTCTGAAGCTCTCCAAGGAGCCCTTTGATCTGCATTAACACAAGGCCGCTTGCAGCCCTCCCGTGGCCTTGCCCGAGCGGCCATTCTGCCAAGCCCGCAGGGGGCGGACGGTTCTCTGCTGAAACGTGGTGATAGTGGGAGAGAGGGGGTGATGGTGCGACCACGGGGATGGGTCTCAATCAGAGCACGGCAGCTCAGCAGTCAGCAACAGAGGCCACGCGTGGCAGAGAGATTAGTGCGGACATTGGTCTTGACACTGTCCTGGGATCACGCGCGCACACAGATACACCTACACACGCACAGATACACACACACACCTACACACGCACAGATACGCACACACACACCTACACACGCACAGATACGCACACACACACCTACATACGCACACACGCACAGATACACACACACACCTACACACGAACAGATACGCACACACACACCTACACGCACAGATACGCACACACGCACCTACACACGAACAGATACGCACACACGAACAGATGCGCACACACACACCTACACACGCACAGATACACACACATACACCTACACGCACAGATACGCACACACACACCTACACACGCACAGATACGCACCTACACACGCACAGATACACACACACACACACACCTACACACGAACAGATACACACACACACCTACACACGAACAGATACGCACACACACACCTACACACGCACAGATACACACACATACACCTACACGCACAGATACGCGCACACACACCTACACACGCACAGATACGCACACACACCTACACACGCACAGATACGCACACACACACCTACACACGCACAGATACGCACACACGCACCTACACACGAACAGATACGCACACACACACCTACACACGCACAGATACGCACACACACCTACACACGAACAGATACGCACACACACACCTACACACGCACAGATACACACACACGCACCTACACACGAACAGATACGCACACACACACCTACACACGCACAGATACACACACATACACCTACACGCACAGATACGCACACACACACCTACACACGCACAGATACGCACACACACCTACATATGCACCTGCAGGCGCACAAATACATATGCACACATACAGACACACATGCTCTCTCACGCGCACACACGCAGTCACACACCGTCTCTCTCACACTCAGTCACACTCACATTGACACAGGCACACTCTCACACACATTCACTCACACGCACACATACCTTGCACACACGCATCCACGCACACACTCCCTTTATCTAGCCCTGTAAACAGGGTTTGTGGACTTTGCTTCAGTGTTGTGACTGTTAACTCCACACCCTCTGCGGAATGCCATTTTCTTGAATTCTTCCCTTTAATTCCTTTAGAGATTATCTGAAGTGGTAAGTGCCTGTAAAATTGGGTTCAGTCTTTTGGTATGCCTGCAATATCCTGCCCTCAGCACAACAAACCAATTTCCATTGCTCAATAACTAACAGTGGACTCACCAGTGATTCACCTTGTGCCTGTGAATGTGGTGAATGAGTGGCTTTTTTCATTGAGAGTCTGAACTGTGACACATCACTGGAATCTTTCCATTCTTCATTTGAGACCTGCATGTTGGCAATGATGAACTGCATCCTTCTAGCGCCTTTCACCGCCCCAGTTCGTCCCAAAGTGCTTCACAGCCATTGAACAGCGGCCTCTGTTGTAATGTCGGAAAGGCGGCAGTCGGCGCACAGCAAGATCCTACAGACAGCAATGTGACAGTGACCCAGATCATATGTTTTTTTTTAAATTGATGTTCGAGGGATAAATATTGGGGCCCAGGACCCCGGGGTGAACTGCCCCCACCCCCCCCTCCCCACTCCCTCAGCACTGGCAGTGGGAGTGCCCTGAGCCAGCGATTATCCCTCGAGCAGCAATTAAAAAACAGATAGTCCGGGTCATCTGCTCTCCGTGGGATCTTGCTGTGCGCAGATTGGCGACAACCTGTCCCCCTCGCACATTGGCATAAGGCGGCGTGTCTTTGGCTCCAGCGGGGAGAAGGCTGTGTCCTCGCAACAGACCAGCAACGTGCCAGGCTGCAGGATCTTGCTTGTTTACATGTTCCTGAGGCCTGTGGAATGTGTACAGGGCTGAGGAGAGCAGCGGGGGGGGGGCGGGTAGAGAGAGTGTGAGCTTAAGACAGCTCAAACCTTCGAGGGGACGTCTCTGAATTGTCAACAAGAACACGAAAGGGGAGGAAAAAAATGCTCCCAAGGACACCAACAGCCTTTGAACCGAGATACAAGATAAAATTGCAAGGCAAGGAAGTCTATCTTTGAAGGTGTTGCCCGTGCAGCTTTGCAATGCAAGAGCTGGATTTCGAAGTATTTTGCGGCAGGAAATTAGTTGGTTAGGCCAAAAAAGATTTGCCTTAAAAAAAACACAAAGCTGGGGGGGGGGGTGGGGGGAGAGTTGGGGAGGACGGTGCTGGGTGATCGACAGCCTCGGAGTCAGAAGGTCGAGGGTTTTGTGTCCCCGTTCCAAAGACCTGAGCTCCGTAATCCAGGCCGACGCTCCCAGTGCCGGTACTGAGGGAGTGCTGCACTGTCGGAGGTGCCGTCTTTCAGGATGAGCTCCCACCTGCCCCTCTCAGGTGGATGTAAAAGATTCCCCTGCCGCTATTGGAAGGAAAGCGGTTGGAGGGGGGGGGGAGTGGGGGAGAGTTCTCCTCAGTGTCCAATATTTATCCCTCAACGCACATCACTAACAAAAAAAAAATGTCGTCCCTTTGCTGTTCGTGGGAGCTTGCTGTGCACAAAAATGGTTGGCATGTTTCTTACATTACAACGGCTACTGAGAAAGTTCTGCTGCGACGCCTCAGGACATGCTGAGGAGGTGAATGGGGCTGTGTGGAGTTTGCAAGTTCTCCCTGTGTCTGCGTGGGTTTTCTCCGGGTGCTCCGGTTTCCTCCCACATGCCAAAGACTTGCAGGTTGATAGGTTAATTGGCCATTATAAATTGCCCCTAGTATAGGTAGGTGGTAGGGGAATATAGGGACAGGTGGGGATGTTTGGTAGGAATATGGGATTAGTGTAGGATTAGTATAAATGGGTGGTTGATGGTCGGCACAGACTCGGTGGGCCGAAGGGCCTGTTTCAGTGCTGTATCTCTAAACACTTTGTACAACATGTGTTGGCGTCACCCCCCGCCCCCCCATTCAGCCCCCGAATCAGCACCCTCCCCCCACCCTTGAGAAAGGGCAGTCACCGCCGTTACCTCGGCAACCGTGGCGGCCATTTTGACCCCTTCGCCCACTACTGCCAACCACCGGTTGACTCTTCCTTCGCCTCCCCGCTGCTAGTGGGATCTTGCTGCGCCTGTGCAATGGCATCAGTGGCCGGACCTGGGAATGGAGGCCGCGTTGCTTGGGAAGTGCATCGGGCTTCCCTTTGCTGGGGGTTGGTGGGGGCACTTTTTCCCCTTTGACCTCACTGCCTCTGGCAGTGCGGCACTCCCTCAGTACCGGCACTGGGAGCGTCGGCCTGGATTATGGAGCTCAAATATCTGGCGCGGGGACTCGAATCTCGGCAGATATTGAGCTGTTATTCGATTGTTCCCAATGCATTTCTCAGCCGGATTTTCCTTTCCCAAGAGTACTTCCGAGTGGGAGAGGACTTGACCAACTGGTTGGGCGTCTTGCACTAGATAAAACAGTTAGCAGGCTGTAAATAGCGAGGGTGGGAAATTCATTGTAGTGTTCACAGTGGCATTTTCTAAATTCCAATCTCTGGCCAGCCCAGTTTATTTGCAGCAGTTGCGAGTACATGGAGTTCTCACATAAGGACAATGGAGGGGGAGGTGGCCTGTTCCCCGGGCAAGGGATTAACCCTTTCTCATACCCCTTTCTATTTACAACCTGCATTTATACAGCCCCATTAACACAGAGGCAGCTGAAGGCACGGCCGCCAATGGTGGAGCGATGGGAATCGGGGGGATGGGCGAGAGGCTGGAATTGGAGGAGCGCAGAGATCTCGGAGGGCTGGAGGAGGTGACAGAGATCGGGAGGGGGAGGAGGCCATGGAGGGATTTGTAAACCGTGGCAAAGCTGGTAGCTCTGAGTCAGGAGGTCATGGGGGACTCCTGACTCCGCGACCTCCTGACTCGGAGGAGAGAGCGAGCGCTACGAAGCAAGAGATGCAGCCGTTTCTGGGGCTCTCTTGATCTGTGTGGCCAAAAGGAAGCTTGCCCACTGTGGTCCCGGAGTGCCACGATTCCTGGAACTGAAGGCCCAGCGTCAGGCCTTAGGCCTAATCCAGGTGCACTGGGCCTAGGGAGCAGGCTGAGGAGTTGTGTGACCGGTTGTTCACGGGCGAGGCTGCCAATGTCTTTCAGCATCGGTGAACGCTTCCTGTTTGTGGTAAATACCAACACAAACCAAAATATGATAACACCCCCGCAAAGTGAATAGAAACTGGCAGATCTGGGCAGTCTTGTCGGCTTGCTCACAATGTTCCCATGGGACAGCAGCCCAGGAAAATCTCTCTGGCTCGCAGCCAAAGCAGTGCTTTTTGAAGAGCAGTCGGCTTTGTAATATAGGAAAGGTGGCTGCCAAATGTGCGCACAGCAAGATCCCACAAACAGCAATGTGGTAACGACCCAAATCATCTGTTTTTTTTGAGTGATGTTGGTTGAGGGATAAATATTGGGCCCCAGGGCACAGGTGACTGAAAGCTCGGTCAAAGAGGTCGGTTTTTAAGGAGCGTCTTACAGGTTTAGGGAGGGAATTCCGGAGCTTAGAGCCCCCAGGCAGCTGAAGGCATGGCCGCCAACAGTGGGGCAATGGGAGTCGGGGATGGGGCTGATTGACAAGAGGCCGCTGAGCTCAAGGTGACACCCAATAGCAAGGGAGAGGCATCCTGTTTTTGCATCTCTCTCACTTCTGTATTTCCAATCTGGTGTGCCATTCGAAGTGAATCTTGATCAATCTCTCAGCCTGGGCTGGGCTCGATGGGCTGAATGGACTCATTCTGAGCAATAATGACTCTATAACCTGTAAGTGGAGAGCTTCGGTTCAAAGAGTTTCAAAGCTACCTGTTTACTCGGCTTGATGATTAACCTAAGTGTCTGCAATCTTCTTCCCTTTAAATGTTCGAACATGCTAAAAATTTGAAGAGTCAGGTATATCGTCGAATCATACAGCACGGAAGGAGTCCATTCGGCCCATCGTGCCTGTGCTAGCTTTGAAAGAGCTATCCAATTAGTCCCACCTGCTCTTTCCCCCATAGCCCTGATTAACGCCTCGATTAAATCTCCCCCTTAACCTTCTCCGCTCTAAGGAGAACAATCCCAGCTTCTCCCAGTCTCTCCACATTAACTGGAGTCCCTCATCCCAGCTCCCATTCCGGTAAATCTCCCTCCAAGGCAGCAGTCAGATTGACCAAGACTGTGAGGACGAAGAGGCCTTCAGTAAAAACAAAATCAAGCACAGACTTTAATTGGCTTTGATGAATCATGCAGGCAAGACAAGACATGAAAGCATGGGCGTGGGAGGATCAACACAATCCGAGAGATGATTGAGTGCCAGGAATATAACAATGTCAATTTGGCCACAAGGCAAGCTCTTGTTGGGGGTCAAGGTTTGGGGTTCGGGCGTGGATAAGGGGTCATTGCCATGACTGCCGATCTCCAGCTCCGCGTCATCGCCTGTCTCCTTCCCCTCCCTTCAGCTCGTCTGCTG